>NC_079226.1:17321756-17366604 GCF_029633865.1 Lampris incognitus
CCTCGGTGAGAAGGTCCCTTCCTGAGACACACTAATGCCATTAAATATGAAAGGCACATCTCTACCTTATAGATATGCAAGGCAGAGGGTGACATACAGATGAACATGGCTGATGTCAAAGAGAAGAGAGAGGATTCTGTTAAAGGTTAAAGGGAAACATCGTGATTTGCGACATTCTCTCTCTCTCTCTCTCTCTCTCTCTCTCTCTCTCTCTCTCTCTCTCTCTCTCTCTCTCTCTCTCTCTCTCTCTCTCTCTCTCTCTCTCTCTCTCTCTCTCTGTATGGACTATGCTCATGTGTATAGCAGCCATAATACTAAGCAGTCTTTTGTTTGTGCAGAAAAATGTCCCACCAGTGACCTCACTGCCGTAAAATGAATGTGGAAACTATGTGTAACCCTTACTTCCTGGTTGCATCAAAATAGGCTACATTCATTAAGACAATGTGCATAACAACATTACATACATAAAAACAACATACATTTTATAACGACAATACGTACAGGTGGCATATAAAGAGGGCGAATGCACAAAAAAAAGACAATTGCCGTGACGCCACTGCAGACATGATAGATAGATAGATAGATAGATAGATAGATAGATAGATAGATAGATAGATAGATAGATAGATAGATAGATAGATAGATAGATAGATAGATAGATAGATAGATAGATAGATAGAGAGTGCAATATGAAAATATGACTCGACTGAGCATTCAAGCGATCGTGTCCATTTCAAAGAAAGAACACCATCGGTTCAAGGACGCGCTACAGTGTAATTGGCTGTTTCAGCCTTGTGAAGTGAGCAAATGTCGGGACATTTCACGTCTTCCAGGACAGTCGAGCACCATAATTGTTCGTGGAGGTTTTGCTTTGTTAACCACTCTGGTAGTGCAAGGCTTACTACTCGTTTCCTCGTCAGCGCCAGGCCCGGTTGAGGCATTCCTGATGTCAGATAAAGCAAACACAGGGATGACTTTGGGTCCTCCAGGACAGGGATGCATCCCCCCATATGGAGGTGAAAGTAGCGGCCCTGCTACGTCAGAGGTAGTCTCGGCAGACACCCTCAGCCGCAGGCCCAGCGCTGATTGCTCTTATGTAACTAATGCTGCCTACACCTCCCAACCTGACAACCATATGGTCCTCATCATCTGTCTTCACTGCATTATTCAGGGCCAGAGTGGAAACGAGTGACTCTGGTAAACTTTGACTTCCTAAAGTGAATGTCCTGGTCTTTGGTGGGCCATATGCTTAGATGTCCTGTGATGAAGCTGAAAAGTCCCAATCTGTGGCTGCAAAATGGCGCCCTCTGCTGAAATACTGCTGAAAGTGTTGGCTGCGTTGGACCTTTCCGTGCAAGCACGCCCATTATGATTCAGCTAAACACGACACTTAACGTTATTTATTCATATGTCCGACACTACTGCTGAATTGTTTATGTTTGACTTGCTTGTAAAAAACTGGAATTAAAAAAACAAAACCTAATTTGAGTCGCAGAGGGCAAAGAAGGTTTCAAAAATACACATTTTTTTACACTTCACATACTGTTAAAGAACATCTTTTAATGCATAAATCAAACATATATGAGGTCTTATAAAATGGCGATTGTGTCTTCAGATGAAATGTTCCTGTTACGGCTCTTTTTGAGCATCCAACAGTAATTTGGTTCTGTGTCGGTGAAGCAACATCCTACAGACGGCTGAAAGGGGCTGATTTTGTGCTGTGGTTATTATGGAGTCTGACACATGATAATTTCTTTGAAAATGCCACTAGGGGGCATATGAGTTCCTAAAAAAAAAAACAAAAAAAAAAACATGCACTTGCAGATCCTTTTGTTGTGTTGATAAGCATCACCCCCGGTAATTGATATCAAGTTGTTTGCAAAACAGGAAACATGTCTGTGTCTAGGGACTGAAAAATGCCATGCTGCAGTCAGTTTTCTGCAAGGTGTTGTTCTCTGTGACAGCAGTTTCAGATCTGCACATGCATGGCTGATGACTGTACACTAGTGCGCTATTTGGGGCATAAACCAGCTTCACAAACCCAGACAGAGTGCATTCCATGCAACATATCCAGACAGAGTGCATTCCATGCAACATCTTTCCAACCAGCTCTTGAGCACGTGATCAGATCCATTTTCCAGTCGATTTGTTTTGACTATAGTTTTCTCTCCCCATGCACCCGGTATATGACCTTACCCCTTCCCCACCCAAAGCCACGTTCATTTTCTTAGGGGACAAAGGCGTGTCCCAATGGTCCTGCTGATTCTGTGGCAGCGGTCGGGTCCCAGGGCCTTATCACACTGAGCCCCCTCAGAGGCCCGCGTCCTGGAGGCTGCAGCATCAAAGAGGCCCAGGGTCAGGGGCCAGAGGACAACCTGGTTTAACCCTCCCATGCACTCTGCATCACAAAGACGAGGGTGCGTTCCCACTCTTTAACACTCACTTTCCCCAAGTTATGCGTATATCAATGATAGTCCCCCTCCCCACCCGGTCCCGTGGCAAGCTAACATAGAGAACACACTTTAAGGAGCCTAATCATGAGCTCGGTTATGGAATTTGGCTGTTTACAGCAAGTTTGCAATAATAGCAAAATAACTGCATTGCTGAATAATCAGAAGTTCGTCAAATATCCCTTCTTCATAAAAGTCAACTCACCATGTCGGCATTCACAAAATTTGAAAATGCAAACTGCTATCATCGCTAAAGCGCTCGCGTCTAAACTAGTATCGCTCCTTGTTTATCATGTCTGTCTTACTTTGCCCGAAGGTACGAGAGATGTAGAGATGTGAGGATCTCCACTCTAATATCCTCGAAAACCACTGTCTACCAAGAAAATGTCCCTTTTCTAAGCAAACCGGGCTTTAGAGCAACAGATACTAATGCACTGAATCGGTCCTTCCTCCGCTCGGCCTTTCATTGTGCAGCGCATCCTCTGATTTTTGTTCATAAATATTTGCAATGGTTTTTTTTCCCTCCCTCGCTTTCTTCTGATTTGAAAACTTGATCTTTCAAGCCATGGAGTGCATTTCAGTGTGGTGAACTGTGCTTTTGAATCGGAAAGATTGAATACCCGTTAATAAACTCTCTGGCTTAGCATCTCTGGTTCAGCATCACTCATGGTCACTCATCACTTAAGTTCAAAGGAAGATCGCAGTCCAAGCATCTGTGGGCAGCTGATGCTCCTACCAATCATATTACTCCATCCATAAAGATGTCAGGCATCACAATCCCTTTATCTCACCTCCGTTTCCACTCAGATGGTGATTATCCATGGCACGCCAGACACATTATGCAACCGAATAAAAGACTTGCCATTCAAGGTTAATGGGATTACATTTCAGTCTCTGCAGACTTGGCATGTTCATACACACAGGATTTTCGCTGAAGGAAAAAAAAACAAAAAACTTTTTTCCACACAAATCTGGCGAGACGCGGCTACTTAGGCGCTAACTGCAGGAGCTGTGGCGAATCTATTTAGATGCATTTTTGGTTGCTGTAACCACAGGAACTTTGTTTTACCACGAATAAACTATAACACAATAGTTGTGCTGTTATTGTGGCTCCCGCATTCAGAGTCAGACAGTGTTTTTTGTTTTGTTTTTTGACAGAATTCCTCCCTTCTGGCCGGTTTAACATGACAAAATTCAGTGTATTCTCATGTGTCTTCTTTTCATTGGCCTGGCAGAAGGGAATTGCTTTAAAGAGATCATCAACTTGGTTAGCTAAAATGGGGGGAGGAGAGATAAAGGCCAAAGGGTACAATCTTACATGAGTTTCCTCTTTCTCTGATGCCCAGTAAAATAGTGAAAGGACCGAAAGTGAATGGCGGCGATTGGGGTCACCGAAACGCACAATAGTGACTTATGACAGAGGAAATCTAATCGGCTTGCAGATGCTAATTTTATGGAGCACCAATTAAGGAGAGGTTTTTATGACACTTTTTTTGGAGAAAACAAAACAGCAGAGCTGTCTCCTCTTGGTTGGGGGGCTCCTGGTTGGAGTGGCTGCGTGCGCTACTATGATGGCTCCCCTCCCTCCATCCGAGCCTTAGCGGCATTGAGCCCAGGCCCTAATGGGATGGTACCTCCTTTATGCCTGCCCTCGCCCACATTGGGGAAATGAGGCAATGTCTGTTTGTTGTTCTGGAGGGCTGCCTGTCCCGTTTATCACTGTCAAACCACCAAGACACAGAGAAAGAGGAGGACCGGGTTGGGGTGGGGTGGGGTGGGGGGTGGGGGGTATGTGCTGTCCAATCTGTCCCGCTTTGGGCTTTACAACCAGGACCCCACGTGGCGCCTTACCCTACCCTGGACCCATACATCTCCATCGCTGCCTTTCGGGCACCGACGGCCTTTGTATCGGCTCACTCCGGCTGCCAAGATCCATGTCTGTGCCGCTAACGGGGGCCTGGGTAGAGATGCTAACTAGACAATGACATGGGATCCAGAACTGCCAATGTTTAACCAGCGAGCAACCCACTCACGCCCCTGCCTGGCCCCGTGGCCTCCTGTGCTTTTGTAAGCTCAGAGTTAATCTTTTAAAGGTCGAAGCCGGGGTAGAAAACCCTCCTGCCCACTGTCCCCCAAATGTACTGCCACACAGTCACTAGAGCTGTACTTTTTATGGGGCCCTTTCTTAACGGGCTGTGTTTTCTACCTTTAAACCTGCACTGCTCCATTACTGTCTGATCTCTGGATCTTTCTGCATCACATCATGAATAATGCATTACTGCAAAACCTCAGCAGGGTGACGAGTTTAAAGGATGATGCATAGTTTTTAATGCTAATGAGGAAAAGGAAGCCACTTCATTTTTGTCATTGTACAGGTTACAGGGAAATTTATCTTCTGCATTTAACCCATCCTATAGTATAGGAGCAGTGGGCAGCTGCAGCGCCCGAGGACCAACTCTAGTTCTTCTTTCCATTGCCTTGCTCAGGGGCACAGACAGGAGTATTAACCCTAACATGCATGTCTTATTGATGGTGGGGGGGGCACCCAGAGGAAACCCACGCAGACACGGGGAGAACATGCAAACTCCACACACAGAAAGGACCTGGGACGGCCTGGGGTTCGAACCCAGGATCTTCTTGCTGTGATGCAACAGTGCTGACCACTGGGGCCACCATGCTGCCGTAATGAAAGGCAAGCATGAAAAAAAACCTCTTGAATGAATATTAATGACTTGAGGATTCCGTTATTATATAATTGATGGATCTATTTAGTGTTATGATGATTCCGTCTGAAACAACTAGAGGTTGGTAAATGGAGAACCGCAGCCAGCAACGTGTGCAACAGGTGCACGGCCATCTAACTTCATGCAGAGTTTATGACCGTTCCTTTTCTCTTACTGCTTCTGGCCCTTTCTCGCTTCTCTTTACTTTTCCTCTTCTTACACATGGGACACATAAGGAGCATCCATTTCTCTTTCATCGCTCCGAATCAAGCATTTATGGGCCCTCATAAACATGTATTGATATTAGATGCAACACCCAGCAGGGTAAGCTCTGTTGGGCCAAATTCAGGGGCCAGCGCCTTCTTGGGACAGGAAGAAGCAACACAAAGAAGTCTATCAATGACAAAAGCGCCCTAAACTTTCAACTTTAAACCGACTCCTGTGCTGCTGGCAGGTGACAACAGCTATATGACAGCAGCCTTGTGAGTGAGACAAATAATGTGGTTTTTTCTTCTTCTTAGCACTGAAGTTTTAGGTGTTGGTTAAGCAAGAAAACAAATAGGAAACTACTAAATTACAAGTGTGTGTTTTGTCACTGGGTGTCATGAGTTTCATGAGTTGAAGTCACTGTCACGACATCACTGATGATGATAATGAAGAAGATGATGATGATGATGATAATGATGTTGATGATGATGATGGTGACGATGACGGCGGTATAGAGAGCATGGCAGAAGTAGGCTAATATCCAATGGCAACAAAGTGACTGAGCTGTCTTCTGGTGTGGACAGGGCAGAAATGCCCCCCCCACCCCCCGTCCCTGGTCAATATCTGGGGCTCCACTAGTTAAACTACAGGACTGCTATAAACCGCGGGGTCGTGGCCTCTCCATTGTCAGTGAAGCAAAGTGGAACAGAACCTATCAATGCTGCCAGAGGCCACTCAGCGCTTGAGCTTCACATGATGAAACGTAACGTGTATGATGTCCCTCCCTGCACGCTTGCATGAATATGCATGTGCATTTGTGTGTGAGCCCTCGGGCACATGTGCGATTTTCGCCGATCTGCCACGTCTACAAGACGCAGCAAGAAGCCAGGCTGTGCAATAGCCACTGTTCATGTGCGAGGTGTGTTGGACACCGGGGGATAATTTGCCACAAAATCAGATATCCTCGTTAGGATGCAAAACCGCACCATATGTGAATTAAGGGTTAATGTCAATCTGTAATCGCCCACCTGAGCCCCTTGGGTAACGTGTGCAGTGTGGACCGGAATGTGTGTGTGTGTGTGTGTGTGTGTGTGTGTGTGTGTGTGTGTGTGTGTGTGTGTGTGTGTGTGTGTAAGAATGAAAAATGGGCAGTTGAAGATGAAGACAAACAGATGAGAAAGGCAGAGGGAAAAGAGAGAAGTGTGTGTGTGTGTGTGTGTAAGAGTGTGTGTAAGAGTGTGAGTGAGAGAAAGACAGCAAGAGCAGAGAGTACAGAGAGAGCAGAGAGTAGAGAGAGAGAGAGAGAGAGTAGTAAGAGAGTAGAAAGAGAGAGAGAGAGAGAGTAGTAAGAGAAGAGAGAGAGAGAGAGAGAGAGAGAGAGAGAGAGAGAGAGAGAGAGAGAGAGTAGTAAGAGAGAGTGAGAGAAAGAGAGAGAGAGAGATGGTAGGCAGAAGGGATAATCTGAGATTTTAAATAATTAAGCTAATCTCAAATTCGGTTTCCTCGCTAAAATGTTGGCGCAGTAGCATTTTGAATTCGGCAGGTTTTACCGTGCTGAGTAAGCCCTGGATAAGAGTTGTGGATAAGGTACCAAGGCTTTTTTGGGGGGGACATAAAATTGGAGCGTAAAGTATTACAGTTAAACAGCTCCATAAAACTGGCTTTCACAGTCTTTTAATGCCCTGACAAGGCATGTGCCCACTGAGCTAAATTGCACTTATTCATGTCACTTCATCAAATCAACAGCCAATGAAGCAAATTGTGTGGCACTAACTAGTCTGAGGCCATCAAAAGACCAATACTTAGAAGAGGAGACACCCAATTCAATGGGACCAAAAACATGTATGGACAAGCGCGCACACACACACACACACACACACACATACAAACCAACCGCCTCTTTGGTCAGCTCGTCAATCATGGGCGAATGAGGAGATTCGGTGGCCACCAACACTCAAGTTATTGTGTGCGGTGACCCCCGGGTCAGCAGTGAGTAGCCAAGGGCTGAGCCCCGCACAAAAGGACAGCATCATGTACTCCTCACATACAGTGGCGCTGCCGCCGGCACTCTCCTAAATGGACACATGGCAGGCCTATCTACAGATGGGACAGAGACTGGGGAGGGGGGAGGTGTGCGTGTGTGTGTGTGTGTGTGTGTGTGTGTGTGTGTGTGTGTGTTGCCGTGGTGAGGGAGCACAAGCGTAGGTAACAGACTGAAACAATGGTGCTGATGAAAGGCAGGAGTCGTGCCTGGGCTTCGGGCAGGGAGATTATTGGGGTAGCAGGTCCCTTGTTGTATCTGACTGGATAACGCAGAGACGGGGGATGGAGGAGAGGGGGTTTCGGGGAGACGGAGGGGGCGCACAGAGTGGCAGAAGTGTGCAGATTGGGAACAAAAAGCCATCCCCGTGCCCCAGCGAGCAGCCAACTGTTCCCAAAGTGTGACTAGTACAATGCTGGGCAGATACACTGTGTGTGTGCATGTGTGAGTGTGTGTGGGTGTGTTTGTCTGCTTATCTGTCTGTTTTCTTCCTCGACAGCGATTGACCTTTAAAAAAAATCACCCATTTCATTATATAATGCAGCCATTACATCTGCACAACTACCATCAACCTTTATTAAGCCTCAAGAATGACCTATCAATATGCTTACTATTGACAACAAGAGTGGTTAGACAAGTGGAGGATGTGGAGGATGACTGCTTGAAGGTGACTACTAATCTCCATTCACTGAAGTAACCGTCTGCCAAGTAATGATTTGGCAGTTCTTCGGGAAATATACAAATGTTGAGCAGAAATAGGAGATTAATCAGTTAAATTGATCATTAATCAATTAAAATCAGAGACACTTGGTAGTACTTTGCACATGTGCCTGTGCAGAGCACCCTGGATCCTCGTCTTGCTTTACAACGCATGGAATACAAGCTCTTAGAAAACGAGTCCTTCACACAGTAGAAGTCACAGTCTCAGGGACGCCGCCGTCATTTGAGTCCCCAAACCACCTGAAAGCTAACATGTGGACCAGGCCCGGTTCCGCCCGACGAAGGTCTGCTGCACAATCCCCCCCCCCTTTACCCTTTCACTCGCTCCCCCTCTCGCCAGTCTTCCCCTTCTCTCTGTGTCCCCCTACTCACGTCCCCCTGGGGTAGTTGTGTGGTAATTTATGAAGCTGTAGCAGCATGGAGTGGGTCAGTGTATGGGACAGCCTGCTGACCAGGGTCCATTCAATTCCAGAGGAGAGAGCCTGGGCTTCTTTCATCCTCCCCATAATCAGCATCTCTCCTCTGGTCTGGATCCCCCTCCCTGCTCCCCTCTCCTTCCAGTCCTCCACGGCATGCCCCCCTGCCATGGGTGCTTAGAGATGAAGGGGAAAGTTATTGGACTCTTTAGTGACTCATAAACGTCCCGGGGGATTTTCATAGTGCCTTTTTGTCTTTTTTGTTGTGCCCGAGATAATGTAATTGTTTCAGGCAGTGTAAATGAATAAATCACTGTGCAGTTCATCCCAGCAGTGAAAGATAACAAAGGGCAATGCTCCTTATTCTCAAAAACACTTGTCCGCCTGTTCAGACACTCGGTGAAACAACTTTATATCTCTTTCCTGCAGACATCAGCCCTCGAACAGAGACATTTTGATCCATAGATGATGTGAACAATCGAATTTTGGGCACACGTTTACCTCCGTGGGTAATTTTACCGCTGTGATCTTTGTCTCGGTGTCCCGAGATCTGACCGACACGGAGAGAAAGGACGCAAACAAAGCGGGACAATCTGATACGGAGAGATTTTGTGGGCTGTTAGTGTTTCTGTCTCCAGTAGGTTTGATGCTTTGTGTCCTCCATGGTGTCCCCCTCTCACCCACACTTCCAGATTAATGCTTAGTGTGTGCACAGAAGATCCGGCCACTGATCCTGTTAAACAATGGCCATCAGAGTGTGAAGGGAGCCTTACGGTACACAGCTCCTGAGTTTGCTCTCCAGCTTAGCGTTTTATTGAGCCATGATGGGCCCTAATCTGGCTTGATCCTCTGTCGCTACAAGCATATGCCTGCGATAATGCCCTCATTTTCTGGTCACCTGAGCACTTTCACGAGAGTGCACCCCACGAGATAGCAGAAGGGGGTCTCTTAAACTCAAACTGGCCGGTCGCGGAGACCCTGAATGGAGGGAAAGGCTCTGAAAGAAAGATACCATCCAGAGAGGAAAATCAAACATTCTAATACGAGGTTAAAGATGGAGGGATTAGGTGGCAACATGGAGGGTGGCTACTCTTTCATTTGTAAGCTGCAGAGCTCAGATACCTTTGTGTCTCTCTGTGTGGCCCATCACCTCTGTAAACACATGAATAAGAATGAGAATGAGACGGAGAATGGGATTTATCGGCCTCACACGTTTTGCCAGTAGAGTTACAGGAGGACTGATCCCTTTCCCTCTCCCCGGCTAGCGCCCCTAACAATGATCCATGAATGTGCATCCATCACTAGCACCGCTACCACTGTTGATGCCGCCATTGCTGTGTTCATATCCCCAATTTCTCTCATGTGGGGAAACAATCTTAGGAATAAATTCGTCTGTGGTTAGTGAGAGGCCGTGGCACAGCTCCATATCCATTTGAAGACACTTGACAATGGCAGCCAGGGACAGACACCGCACTAATAGTTTTAAACCCTTTTGGGGAAGTGTGTGTAATATAACAAAACCTGAAGATTGGAACCAGACATTATAGAGTCCAAGAGACTAACAAAGAATGAAATCGGTGCCATTGTGTTCAATACAGTTAATTAGGACCTGACCCAATTAGGGTAGGAGAGTCCAGCAGCCATATTGGCCCACAGCCTAATGATGGGAAAACCCATATGCTCCCAATAAGTGGTTTCAGTTGGCTCTCAAGGTTCTCCAATTATAAAACCACTGAATGCTGGCTGAGCCAAGGCAACCTGCAGGGCTCCCAGTGTTGTTGTGGGGGGTCCTTTAGACTCACAAGATTCTCACTCCCCTCCTAACCATGCATGCATTTGTGCGTATCTCTGTTTTTTTTCCCCCAAAGGTTGAGACGCACATATGCAGAGTATCGTACAGCGCTGCTTCAGCTAGAACGCTTCAGTCAGTACAAGTCTATCAAGCTCTAAAATACAAACACGTATGAACTGTTTGTCAGCGAAAACCACAAACATCCTCCTTCAGACTGCCAGTTTCTACAAACATCATCAAGTCTGCACAAAAGACTTCCACCGTTTCAGCAGAGCCTCTGCTGGGGCTGGGCAAATATAAACCAGGGTATCCTACTGAGCACCAGCCAGAGAAAAGCAAACAGAACATTAGATGAGCTGCCGTCGGATGAGAGGACATGAAATTGAGGCCTCAAGATCTCTAAACCGTCCGCGTCTGAGCTGAAGAAAAATACCATACAGTGGACTGTGCAGTGCTTTTTCCTCCAGGCGGGACTTAGCGTTTGCATCCACGGTTCACAATACTAATCTGGTTGGTCTTGTAAATCTCTTCGCTAACCCTGATGGAGCAACACATGCGTGTATCATTATACTGTCCAGCCAACAGCGCTCCAGCAGCACTCCATTCACCGAGGGCTTTGCTTGGCAGATATGGGCAGGAAATTCCTGAGCTGAACACTGAAATCCACCCCCTGAGCACTACAGAGAGACACGGAGAGAGAGAGAGAGAGGGAGCGAGAGAGAGAGAGAGAGAGAGAGAGAGAGAGGGAGCGAGAGAGAGAGAATGAACGAAAACGAACGAACGAACTGAGCTCGGTATCGCAGCCAAAAGATTAGACCAACAGATAGGCATTTGGACATGAAGGCTGGAAGGATTTTATATGTCACCAAAGGCAAAATGCTCTGCACCCCTCTTTTCTTCCACTTATTTCCCACCTATCTATGTTAGTTAGCGAGTTAATTTGCTCAGTATTTTAACACTTATGTTGGTTTCGTGCCTCCCTCCTGGTTTCATACTTTAGTGTAATTGTGTGTGTGTGTGTGTGTGTGTGTGTGTGTTGTGTGTTTTCAATTTCTTCTCTTTTTCTGTTTATCAGCTAGGTTCATATGTAGGTTCCTGTGCGGGTTATACTTGTTTTTTCCCCTGTATGTAAATGTATACGTAAATATAGGGTAGTATATGACTGTAAGGAAATCTGATTAGAGAGATGTGATAACATAGTTGAGGAAGTCCGTCCGTTCATCTATTTTCTGCGCTGCTTTTCCCATGCAAAGCAGTGTTAGGAAGTAATTTCTTAAAAGTGGGCCCTGTGTCTCCATAGGGAGGACATTACAGTTAACTGAGATAGTCACGGGTGAAAATGAAGTATATTGTGTGGTAGTCAAGCATCACGCAATACTCATATGCTGTGTTTATGAAAAACCGTATTAACTGTGTCCAACCTGAATGGGTTCCAGTGTCAGTAGGGGACATTGCTGTCAAGGTACTGTCATGTATCCCAGGAAGTTGGATCAGTTCATCTGGACACAATGTGTAAGGGGAGGGTCCTGACTTGAACCAGTCTCTCTCACTAAACGTTGGGTCCAGATGAACTGATGAATTTCCCTAGGTGGATTATTGAGCACACATTGAGACGTACTGTCATGTAGTAATTTTGATTAGGGCACCATGACTACTGCAGTCTTGTGGAAGTGAAGTCATGCAGAGTAGGACCTGAGAAAGTAAAACAATCAAATATTAGGAGTTTTCAGGTCGAAAGGGGGGAAGGTAATACTGCGTGCCCACCCTATAGCATCTTTTTAACCACTGCCCCCCCACGACAGGACCCCCCTCCAGTGATAGTGGTGCGATTTCGTAGACTGTTTAGGACCTGAGTCGTATTGAATCTGACCCCTTTTGTCTTGAGCCCCTGCTTGAATTGTACCTAGTCTGCCATTAACACTGCTCCTATCTATGTTTAAGCACCACATAGGGTGCTTCATACCTTTCCCTGAACTGTGCCATGGATACCATATGTAAATAAGACCCTCCGGGCATCTCTCATCCGTGACAATGAAAAACGTCACAATAATCTGTTCCACTTAATTAGCCAAAGATCCCCAGTTTCACTTTTCGTAATGCGTGGGGATGGTTACAAAATAATTAAACTATAGTTTATGTCTATGTCCTCAAGAGTAAATTCCACCTATCCGTCTATCCACCCATCTATCCATCGTCTACACACACTTAATCCAATCCAGTGACTGTATATGAAGTGGTACTGTTTGAGATGGCGTTTTCAACATGTTTATATTGTTTCTATGTAATCGTAGTTTGGGTGTCACCCAAAACAAAATTCTTCAATTTGCTACGTGAGTATACCATAGCCAACACTTTTGCATACCTACTATTTTGAATATCTTACCTAAGACCGAAAAAAAATTATTATATTTTCATACATATACATTAAATACGTTACTGTATATTGGTCGGGTACATATTTGATTATCGTGTGTTAAAAGCTTTAAAAAAAACCTCCTGGTTAAGTCTTTTGTATACACCTTAACACAACCATGTGAACACATCTCTGCGTTGGTTAATGTGTAGGGGGTGGTGGTGTGGGATGGGGAAGTTAAATGAGGGTGTGAAGCAGGGAGGAGGGAGCAGTAGGAAGGGGGGTGTGAGGGGGTGAAAGTGTGTCCCTTCTGCAATTGGCTGTGGCTCTAAGTGTCTCATTATGCGCCTTATTGTTCCTTTGTTGGGCCGGGGGTATAAATAGACCCCTGAGGCCCCGGGTTGGGACAGTTAAGACAGACTCAACTCTGTGGACGGCCTCATCAAGAGACTCAACACCACAAAAACTGACAGAAGTGAGAGTGAGCGCTGTTGTTACCTGCATTTTTTTGGAAAAACCTCCGTCTTTCTGAGAACTTAGAATAAAACCGGGGCCCCCACATTCGGGGTTGTGATTTGTTTTCGGTACATTTCGGTTGTTTGTTTTGCCCTATTCTCCATTTTGAACCAAGATGGATTCTGATGCTGGCTCCAACTGCAGTCGCTCCTCGTCTCCTGACCTGGTGGTGGATGACTCTGTCAGAGGCTTTTTCTCCAACAAGATGTTCCAGACATACTGCCAAGAACAGAGGGCAGACAGGGAGGCAGCCCAGGGCACCACTGAGCTCTGCGTAGGGGTCGGGAAGACCAAGAACAGGTCTGACCTCACCAAGGATGAGATGCAGGACCTGAGACTGAAAGTTAACAGCCGGGAGAGGAAGAGGATGCATGATTTGAACCAGGCTATGGATGGCCTGAGAGAGGTCATGCCCTATGCCCAGGGACCCTCCGTCCGTAAGCTGTCAAAAATCTCCACCCTGCTGCTGGCCCGAAACTACATTCTCATGCTGTCCAGCTCTCTGGAGGAAATGAAGAAATTGGTGGGGGATGTATATGGAGGCAGTGCCGCCGCACAGAGCCGTTCAACCGCCCATCCCCGGATCAGCCCGCCGGCCCCACCTGCCCACCTCCCACTGCATCCTCTGGCCCACTCTCTGGTGGGTGGCACGGCTTCCACAATCCAGCACCATTCAACTTCCCCGGCTCCGGCCCCACACTCGCCCCCGTCGGCCGGCTTCCTGGGTTTTCATGCTCCGGTGCAAGGCCTTCTGAAGGACCCCATCCACCTGACCAGTGCCTACAGGCATTTTCCGGGCATGCCTTGCCCCTGTTCACTCTGCCAGCCTTTGCCCACTCCTACTTCAACACTGCACAGCCTTTCCATGAACAAGTAGGCAGAGGAAACTTGAAACTGAATTCTGCTGTCTGGATCAATGTAACGCACCAGGCAGCTGACGGAAGATTGTCAAGTGAACTGATAATACCCTGGCGGGTGCCAGAGCCTGTATATATATTGTATATGAATTGGTTTAATCATTTTATAATGTATACTGCTGCTATTTTTATAAAACCTATCTTTTGCTTTGTTCATACTGAAATGCTCCAAATGCACTAGGACTATATCAGAATAGAAAAAGACGGCTGCTTTTTAATTTATCTGATATCTGTGGTGGTGAAACACCATCAAAAAATACTGCTGTGTCCGACTGTGCAGGATTTCTATTCTATTTTCTTAAATTAAAGTTTTGTTATAATAAATCTTGTCACTGGCCCTTTTCATTTTTTTTTCAAACATTATCCTGAAATTGTTCCTATTTGTTTTCCAGACTTATCATT
The DNA here is from genome assembly GCF_029633865.1 of Lampris incognitus. Classification (NCBI taxonomy): domain Eukaryota; kingdom Metazoa; phylum Chordata; class Actinopteri; order Lampriformes; family Lampridae; genus Lampris; species Lampris incognitus. The sequence continues at coordinate 17,336,294 of NC_079226.1, forward strand.
TGTCCTTTTGAGGTAGAATTCGTCAGAAGGGCGAGGTGTCTTTTCCCGAGTAGAGGTTTCAGGGATGTTGTTTTTTTAATCACATGGGAAATGTAACTAATCAGACCAGCAGAGTCACAACTTCCTTGACTAGATCCAGGGGGTTGTGTCCGTATTAGGAGGAGCGGGGGCGGGGGGGGCAGGGGAAAGGGGAGGGGGGGTAAATTAGACATAGCGGGGTTTGGTTGCTAACCAGCTTTGGAGAGGCCTGCCTCTGGGCTAAAAAGGGACAGAAGGGCCGGACAATACGCCAACACAGAAACTGAATGTGGTGTTTTTTGAGCTAAGGGACCATCCATCTTCACCTCAACAGGGTGTAGGAGATGAAAGGATGACACAGGCACCAGGATGGCGCGTCACTTTTGTCTGACGCCGGCACGGGACATGGCGGCGGCCCTCTCATCTCTAGGCCAGAGAATCTGTCACTGTCCGGTGAGAGCACGGCCAGATATATTTATCCTTAAGGCAACCTTGAATTGGAGCATAGGAGTATGATCCGTCTCGAACAAATTATTAGATTTTCCTCAAAGATGGGTCCAAACTACAGGAGAAGATTACCACATATGATTATTTATGCGTAGACCGCAATTAAGACTGGTTGTATTTGTCGTGGGAAAACACTGATTTCAGTGAAAAGAGAATTTAGTAATTGTAAACAATGGTTAATCATCTCGTCTGCAATCATATGTATTGTGCATGCTGATTGCCATGAACACGGTTTAGTCAAACAACCCAGAAATGACTGGCCCTCACTTAGCACCAAATCAAGCGTGTAAAATACATGCTTATCCTCCCACAGCTGACAGATGAGTTGGAAATCAGGGGGAGAAATGAAGAGATGTATCTTTCTCACCCACCGCCCTTCAACCCCTCCTCCTCTTGAGAGCCCTGAATGGGTCTGAACAATAGCCGTGCATGGCACACAAAGGGCGGTGGAGGCCAAGCTCTCGTGCCTGGGACACAGACCCCCTCCATTCAATCTACATTTCATCATGGTAACAAGCGCTGCCGGGCCAAAAGGCTTGACACCTCGCTCACCACAAAGGCGGTTAGCTCTAATTTATGAGGCTATTGACACTGTAAAGAGCCCCTGTCAGTACTGGGGGATTGTCAGCTGTAGTATGTCCCAGTGGGGGGAGGCAGCTGCCAGCCCAGTCCAGAGATGGGGCTTCTGTCGTGGGGACCAGTGCCGCAGCGTCACCTGGTCCCTGGTCCCTGGTCCCCTGACACTGAGACCCCGGCAGCTCCCACAAGGCCCCCCCCCTTTATTTGGGCACAGGTGGGAATGGGAAGCAGAACACATTGTGGGGATTAGTGGGGATTGGCCTCCCCTTGCTTTAGGTGGATAATTAGAGACATTGATTTGTGCAAAGCTGGTGTTTCCTGATCGGCACCAGATGGTGTTAACCCATGAGCATCAGCATCAGAAGGAGAGTGTGCATGTCTGGTTGTGATGTATACGGTGTATAATGGATATACATCTTAAATCATACAATATGGACTGGGCCCTTGTGCTTGATTATGATCAGCTGCCGCTGTCAACATGGGGCATTAAAGCATATGCTAACCAGAAGTGGAAGCACTGGTTTTAAGTCACAATGTTGCATACGGTAAATTTTGAAAACAAAACCCTAATTCTGCATGTCACAAAGTGCCTGGGTGCTAATTAATATTTCATTCTATTTGAAAGGCATTGATGAGAAAGAAATAGTAAAATTGCAAAAACATAGATCAAAACGAAAAAAAAATAAAACAAAAAATATATACTGTATGCACTTCCATCCAGCCATCCATCCTTCTGACTGTGAACTTCATCTGTACTATTTGAGATTAAATCTTTTATAAAATCGGGTAAGCATTGTTCTTGACTTGACTTAAATAATATTTTGCTGATCCGATGTCATTGCATCAAACACCAAACAAGATAAAGGGCACAAAGGCTTCTAATAACACAAGGCTCGCAGTAATAATAATTACAAGATCCTTTATTGTGGATTATTACTTGTCCTGCAAGCAGTATTACTCCGTTCCGTTGTAGACAGATGGATAAGTTAACTGATTCAGATACTCACCCATAGAGGGGCGCTTGTTCAATTTGGCTAAGCGGAGCCTGGATCAACAGAGTTAATTAGGGGACTGAAAGACCCAATTAAAGGGATTGAAGGGCCAGACAGGGGAGACATATTGCAGAACATACGCACATATTGCACAGCGTCTGGATAAAGGGGATCTTCAATTAAGGGGAAACACTCTTCCAGAAGCTTGTTGTCTGACCTTTTTTTATCTAACACTCTGTAAAGCCTGGCTTCTTTTCACCCGGGGTGCTGACGAAGAGAAAGCACAGCTGGGATGGGGTCAACACACATATGCGCGCAGGGACGCACACATGTCGTAGACAGAAAAAAATAAGGACATTTTTCATCGCTGTAGTCAGTTTTAATTACTCAGTACAATTTACTATTTAAACAGGCTGGAATTGGTTGTTGGATTTGTAACGTTAATATTCTCCGTTATAGCGTTAACTTTACATCATATCTGTGCAAATAGTCATGGGAGTAGTTTGTCTTATTTGCGTTTTCAAGTTTGATCCTCGACGACCACCGTACACAGCGCATTGTAATATCACATCTTATCTGGCGCTAACAATTAGTACGAGTGCAGTAGGAAATCAAAACGTGGTCTTTGTGGTTTCGGAGGACGAACTCGTCGGGTCGTGGACTTAAAGGCGCGTCAGTTTTTTGTAGAGACGTTGGTTGGTCGGGGTTAGAGTTCAGTAAATATTGATGATGTCATCGTCTGAAGATGGCTGAAGGGTAAGAGTGAAGTCGCAAAATACTTTTTCGTTTTAATATTTAAGTATACAGCCGCACAAAATGGACAGTGGTTACCCGCTGTGTTCGTGATATAGTCGTACCCCGGTTTACATTTCGTCTCACTGGTTTATGTGGACGGCTTAAGCAGTAGCGACGGAAATCATGTCAGGAAGTCTTATTTGTTTACCAAAACACTGCACCAGCGAGTCGGCGTTAGCTTAGCCCATAAGTTAGTGTTAGCCTTGTTAGCCTCAGTTTAGCTAGATATACAGACGCTAAGCGTTATAAGTTACATTAAATGCCGTTTGGCGATTAACAATTACGGAAACGTTCGTCTTGTATGGATGAACAGAACTGTCCGTTGCACAGTTGGCTAGCCTCGATCGTTGGATTTAGCTAACCCAGCGCGTTGGCGGCTAACTCTTAGCTCGTCAAGCTCGCCAATTTAGGTTAGCTACCTAACATTAAATAATCAGCCGACAACCCCACATCTTTAGATTTGCAGGCCCGCAAAATCTATAAGCAGCCCGAGCAACCTGTCAGCTTTGCGATGGAAAATGTCGCCCAAATTCACCGTTTTATTTGGTTTTAAACAAAACCTAATGCAGTATTTTGTTTAAATTGTAACCAACATCAATATAAGAGTCTCACTATCTTTCGTTTATAGAGAAGGCTGGTGGGGAGGCTGGCTTCAGCAAAGCTTTCAGGCCGTCAAAGAAAAGGTATCCATCCTGAAATTATGGAAATCAACTCTTGTTTTCTGTTTATGTAAGACCTGGCCAACAAATATAACATAAAGCCTTGTGGTGTCACTTTACTGGGATGTTGTGGGATGTTGACTATTTCTGTCGCTATTCCTGTTGAATATTGTCATTGTGTACCGTCGTTGTGCTCATTTTTGTTTTACAGTCATCCGAGGCCTTGGAATTCATTAAGCGAGACCTAACAGAGTTCACCCATGTCGTGCAACATGATACTGCTTGTTCAATTGTGGCTACAGCTAGTGCTGTCAAAAACAAACTTGCGGTAATTTGCAATCTTTATGTGTAAGACCAAAGGTGTAATAATTTTAATATCAAAATAGCTGTCTCCAAATATGAGCATGTATTCTGGTAATCACAAAATATGTAAATATTAGCTAGAATTGTTTGTTGTAGTCATACTCTGTAAGTCATTGATGTTGATGTTGCTTTTCAGGTAGAGGGCTCCTCGGAGACCACAGAAAAGGTGAAAAAGAGTCTTTCTAGTTTCTTAGGGGTGATAACAGACACACTTGCCCCACCCCCTGATAAAACCATTGATTGTGATGTGATCACACTAGTGGCAACCCCAGCAGGAACTACAGAAGTGTATGACAGCACCAAGGTTGGTATCAGTCTCACTTGTATTTGGGTCTAATAGGAAATTCAGAGTGTAATTTTCTGTTGACAAGTTCAGTTAATAAGCCTTACAAAAAGTCCCATTTACACATCATTATATTTTCTGAGTTTCTAGAAAAGCTGCTGAGTTATAACAGTCTTTGCCCCTTTTGTGCCACTGAGAAGAGCTTTCCCCCCCACATGTTATGATGAACTTGTGAACACAAGGCTAAACTGTTTAAAAGCTTTTGATGTCAAACCCTTTATGAACAATGTGTTAATTCAGGATGGATGGATTTAGTTTTGATATACTATACTGAAGAGGCACTGTTGAAAGCACATGATGTCTGTGGCAGAAAAATAACTGCAGTAATTGTTTTCCCCTTAGGCACGTCTCTACAGTCTCCAAGCTGATCCCGCTACATACTGCAATGAGCCTGATGGTAAAACAGATTATGGAAAAATAATTGTCTTAAAATGCTTACAACAAGAAATGGTGACCAGACAATGATCTTTCATGTATTATTTTCAAAGTCACATGTTTGACTAGCTATATAAGTCTGATTTTGTTCAAGCATTTTCTGAGTAGGGTGGCACGATGGCATAGTTGTTAGTGTGGTCGCCTTACCGCAAGAAGGTCCTGGGTTTGAACCCCGCGATTGTCCAACCTTGGGGGTCGTCCTCTGTGTGGAGTTTGCATATTCTCCCCGTGTCTGCGTGGGTTTTCTCTCCGGGTGCTCCGGTTTCCTCCCACACTCCAAAAACATGTAGGTCAGGTGAATTGGCCATACTGAATTGTCCCTAGGTGTGAATGTGTCGGCCCTGTGATGGACTGGCGGCCTGTCCAGGGTGTCTCCCTGCCTGCTGCCCAATGACTGCTGGGATAAGCTCCAGCATCCCCGTGACCTGAATTCGGATAAGCGGCTTTGATAATGGGTGGATGGATGGATTTTCAGGGTATTGCAGTGATGGAGATGCTTACTTTTTGAACCATCTGTGTTGTGGATTTGGTTGATGATCCACAATGTATTAATGCTCAAAAGGCAGTTTCTTAACTGAGATCAGAACAAATTAGCCTAAACTCAGTTGCAATCCTGAAAATCATTGTTATTGTTGATATACTGATACCTATGATGGTATATGGTAATTGCAGTGGTGTTTATGCACCCCAGATACCTGGCATTTAGATGTTGATATTATAGTACCTTTTTGTAAACATCTTTTTTCATGAGCATGTTCTGCCATATGAGCTTGTTGGCCACAATGTCTTCGCTTTGTCTTCAAACTTGTTACCACCTGCTTTCTTTCATAATTGGCTGCGGTGCTTAAGCCATAAAATGCCATGCGCTGTATGATTTTTTTTGCTTGGAAAGTCCAATGTGATAGTAAGCATCAAACAAACAGCTACAAAAGCATTCATGATCTGGTTAGCGCTATTGTCTTGAATACACCAGCGATAGGACATTGAAAAGTATTGAAAAGGACATTTGTTTGCATGGAAATTGCTAGGACTGCAACTTGGATGATCTCTCGGGAAATTAGGTCATCAAAGCATACTGTATAAGTGAGCACAGAAAAGTAGAGTACAGATGGTAATGAAACAACCCATTAGTCACTAACATTGCAAAAAAAAAACCAGCAAAGTTTGCACTTTTTTCAATTAAATTGAAGGTGGAGGATTAATAAACCATTAAAATGAACCATCCCAATTCAAGTTTACTGGCTAGAGTGGATGTGCTAGATAGTATGCATTAGCAGTTGCTCTAAATCAGGGACATATACATACGTTTTTCTACACCTTGCCCTACTGATACATTTTCTTTTAATCTCTCTTGTTTCAAGGTCCTCCAGAGCAGTTTGACAACTGGCTTTCCAGCTTCAGCTTGGAAGAGAAGAAGGGAGAAATATCAGAGCTTCTGGTCAACAGTCCCTCTATACGAGCCCTATACACCAAAATGGTAACGATCTGTTGCCCTCTGAGGTTGTGTATACAGGGTACCTTACATTTAGTAAGCATGTCTCCTGTATGCTGTGTTTCTTACAAAGGTACCTGCAGCTGTAACCCATTCAGAATTTTGGCTGAGGTACTTCTATAGAGTCTTTCAGTTGGACCAGGTAAATGTATATTTTTGTTTGTTTGGTTTCCCACTGATGCGAGTAATCTCTTAACAGCTATAATCAAATCAGCTTGATACATTGTTTTATGTACTGCCTGCTGGCTGATTTAACTTGATTTAGAATCTGCTGGAGTCCTACAGCATACATTTTGTTGACTGTATGTTCCAGGAGGAGGCGAGGAGGGTAGCCCTGAAGCAGAGAGCAGAGCAGACTGCCCATGTAGAATCCCTAGGCTGGGAAGAGGAGGATGAGGGTAGGCTTGTAGCAGTTTTTAAATGTTTAATAATACTTGAAACTTAGTTGTTTTTTTTGTTTGTTTTTTTAAGCCTTTCATTCTTTTCTCTACATTTTCTATCAACGTCAGATGACTTCCTGGGTGCCACAACATCTTCTCGACTTGACTTCACACCTCCATTGGATGACCCCGCTATGCAGCTACCCACATCCTCAACAGGTCCCACAGCAACAACCCCGTTGAGCCCTGCTCTGTCTCAGAGTGGAGAGCGTGATGCTACTCTCTCAATCAGCAGTGACAGCGTCAGCTTACCTACGCAGGTGGAAGTGAGACCAGAACCAACTACTGAACTGGCTGAGAAACTGACAGAGGCTAGCCTTGATAGCATGGCAGGCAAGAAACAGGAGGACCAGAGACCTGAGAAGACCTCTTGTGCCCCTGAAGCTCAAGGAGAAGCTGTGACCCGGCCTGAAGCCCCCATTGATAGGGCATCTGTTCGAACTCCTGCATCCACCTTGAAACCTGAAGTGTCAAAGGAAGAGGGACCACAGGACCTGAGAGTGTTCGAGCTCAACTCTGACAGTGGGAAGTCTACTCCCTCAAACAATGGCAAGAAAGGTACAACGATAAGATTTGAGATTGTGAAAGTTTGTGTGTTGTTTTTTTTTTGTGTTTTTTTTTTAAATAGTGAGTTGCTTAATGTTGCATTTGGGGAGATTAAATCCAAACAGGATTACATTTTGGAATTTGATAAAGTCTTCTCTGTTTAACAGGCAGACTCATAGTAACAAATATTCAGTGGCCTTACCTTCTCTCTTCTAACTCTTTCAGGGTCCAGCACAGATGTGAGTGAGGACTGGGAGAAAGACTTTGACCTGGATATGACTGAAGAAGAGGTCCAGCTGGCTCTCTCTAAAGTAGAAGCTTCTGGAGAGGTTAGTGTTTATCATTTTTTTTCACAATATGCTACTATAGTGACAAAAATTTGAAAATAATGCAAATTAGTCATTGCTCTTTTCACTTTTTTTTTTAAGCTGGATGAAGACTGGGAGAACTGGGACTGAGAGCCATTGCAGTAAAAATGTTATGTCCCGCCATTAAAGCTAGTTCTCGGCAGACGAACCATGCCTAACGTGTTTAAACTCTCTGTCCACGCTGTCACCCTGTCACGATTGTCTCTCTAGGGGAATGTCCGACGGGTTCGGACCATATTGCTGAACCTGTTGAATAGTGCAACAGAAAGACCAAGGCAATAAGAATCAGACTGCACCGTCAGCTATCAGTAAGTGCGAATAGGTCGCTAGCTAGGATTATGGTTATGGGGAGCTAACGCTGCTTGTGTAGGCAGGGGTTGTAATCCTGACTAAAAGCTAAGGGACACCCATTGACAAGTCAGAATGTGGATGGTTTCATCACAGAAGAGGAGATGTGTTCCCTTTTTCTTTTATGCCATTAAATACATTACGTATGTCTTTGCGAGTGACTTAAAAACTTAGGGAATGACATTTCCTTCAGGCTGCAAAATAGCCATAAATTGTAATGCTGCTTTTCAACCTCTCAAAGATTAAATGGTTCACAAGTAATTTTTGGAATGGTGTTATATTGATTTAACTCTTTATGCACCCATTGTCCCCTTCGGTGGTTTAATTACATATTTACCTTATGCAAGTGAATATTCAAAATGGAAAAAGTCTTAGGGCCTGCATCTAGAAGTCTCTTCCTTCTGGATTCACTCCTCACTTGAGACACACGGCCTTGTAAAACACAAGGATGTCGTGATGCCACCGAAGTGTTTTGGAACAAGTTAATCCGATTCATAGTGCAACCAATTTATATTGGACATTTGTCCTGTTTCTTTTTGTCACTATTTTGAACTTAAGCTCTCCTCATGGTCTATGTGTTGTCATTTTATTTTCTGTCACTTTTAAATTGTTCACATATATTAGTTTTTGTTCTTCTCTGTAGGGAAGAGGGAGCCTATGTATTGTCCATCATCAAGAGAGAAGTTGTTTTTGACTTAATAAAAGAATGCAATCTGGTCCTAGTGTCCTTATAATAGAGTCTTGGACTTGGAAGTCAGCCTAGCATCTCCTGTTATTGACTCATACAGAAAAAATTTCAGACCAATGATATTTAAAGTTAATCTGTTGGCCCTTGTTCCGATCAAGTGTCTCAGCCAGCAGTGCGCCATGTATTCCCAAGCGGCAAGAGTTGCTCGCTTCATGCAATTATTTTTTTTTTTTTCTGTCATCTACATTGTAACTTATAGTAAGTGTCACTATCAGGATGTAGTATTTATACAGATGTAAATGCTTAATCATAGTATTATGTGCTTTGTATTGCATGTCTGTGCAATAGCATTATGCAAAAATGTGCAGATGATACCTGGTTTAGTTATATTTTATCACTGGCTGGTCGTCGGGGCTTTGTGTCATAATGTGTTGCATGTCTTAAATTCCTTCTATGTAGGCCTATTTACTTAAAACTTGCACTTTCAACTAATCAAAGCTGTTAATTTCTTTTTTTAAGTCAAGTAATTTACTCTATTTTTCAAATGAGTATTGTCATTAAAGGATCCATGGCTAAAAGCCTGACATCTTGCATTTCTTGGAGCAAATTCTGAAATAAGTGGGCTTTTTGTTTAGCGCCATATTAACACATTCTTTGGTGTTCTGTTCTCAATCTTACTTGCAGCACTAAACTGCATATCGGGCTACTTTATAAACCTGGCGCCAGCCGACGTTTAAGAGCTGTTGATTAACTGTCTCAAAGTGACTGAGGAGTTGAGACTGTTTGCTCTGAAATATTAAAGCAAATCATCTGCCAATAGCGACATGATGCGATCAGCTTTTTGTAGCCCAATAAATAATTGAAGAAATTCCTCTGACAGCTTCCAAGCGACCAGGGATAAGGCCGCGACGCCCCCTTGTGGTCAATAAAATCAACAATGATATACATTCAAATACATCACTAAAGTGGAGACGTTCAGTTTTTGTGTGCAGCAGCAGCAGCAGACATGGGAGTGCAGGATACGTTCCTGTCTTTCTACCAAGGAGCAGTTTGAGAGCTGGTTCAGACTCCCTCCGCTCGGACCCTTTACTGTTATACGACTATAGCTGCAAATTGCCCACGTTCGTTGTCAGGTAGACCCAGTGGTTAATTGTTAATACTCAGTATGTTGTCTCTATGTGCCACCTGCTGGCTGATTTAGATGGAGTTAAAAAAAACAACAAAAAAACGATGTTAGATTGGACTACCCTCTGCCCATCTCCAAACAACTTTGAGAAAACGAAACAGTTCATACAATATTTTAACAGCTTTGGAGCCGCAGTAGCTACAATATTAATCAACCTGTGGGTCAAAATGATAAATGATCCCTTCTCCGATTCAGGGAACTGAGAGCAGACATACCAAACACACACACAGTTTTGAACATTGGTATTTCTTTAGTGAAATCCTCCTCCCAGAGTTAAAATAAAAAATGCAGTTAACTTCTTTATTTTAAGGCCAATTTGGTTGCAAGGACACAGATGAAGAAAACATCGCTGAAGAGAAATACAAGTGCAAGATTTCCTCAAAAGGTCTCTGTTAATTAATTTGAGTGCAGTGGGGATAAATGGGCGTTTAATGTCGGTCACTCTAACACCAGCAGCCCATAATGTAAAGCGGAGGGAAGAACAGCAAACTCAGTCTGTAATGGTTGACTACAGTCTGAGAGGATGACCTGACCTCTGCAAAGACCCTTCTTTCACTTGGATCAGATAAATTCATCTGCCTGACTCCCACTCCGGTGAACTATGCCACTCTGGTTAACTATTGTGCATTCCTGTGCTTGATGCTCAGATTATACAACAAGAAAGTTATCCCCCGATCTTTGCTTTTGTCCTCACCCATTGCAGCTGCTAGAACAGCTGCCTGCTGAGTTTTCTTTTTTCCGAGTGAGGTCTGCCATCTGAAAGTGGGTGGAGTGGTACGTACATAACAGTAGGTGGCAGTGTTGCACCACTTGGTCGCACTTCACGCCAAACCCTGCCACTCCTTTGTCGAAACGACAGCGTTCCCCTCTTACGGTCGGCTGCATCCTTTCCCTTAAATCATTATTCATTCCTAGACGAAGAAACCCATTTCAGATTGGACTGACACGCACTGTCGTCCGTATTCACATATCGTATTTGTTTTTTTTCCATTTCTACTCAGTGCATCAGGTGAAATATTTCCCCCTAAAATAGAAGGAAAACCGCAGAAATAATTCATAGATATTTCTATATAGTCATGGTGGTAGTGGGTTTCACAGCGTCACAGCTGAATAAATGTAGGTCATTGTGGGAAGGCACTTGCAAAACATGATGCATCCTTCTGCATCGCATCATGAATCCTACCGATAAAGATTGCATCCCCCCCCCCTCCCTCTGTCGCTCTCTCTCTCTCTCTCACCACACATCCACTCAACAGCGCGGGCGTGCGCTTTAGTAAAGCGTACGTGCGATTTACGCGCGCGTTTCAGTTATAAAACGCACGCGCGCTTTATAAGAAATGTTACGTCTTGTCACCTCCCGGGCTCCGTAGGAGGGTGTGGTCGTCGCTGTCGTTTATTTCCGGCTGATTCTCCCCATTTCACCAATATCATTAGAGAGGACATTGGGTGACTCTCTCTTTGACTAAGTGCATATTTTATTTCCTGTCAGAATTCGCCATTGTCGATATAGTCTGAGGGGGAATCGATATGGACTGGCGTGCCAATCAAATCCGCCACATTTCCAGTCTGTCACTCAAAACTACATAGATGATAAACACTAACTCACTACAATGATAGATTTTTTTTCATGTTCTTGCTCCGGCACTGACGGCCTTTGGCAGTTCACATATGGTTCACAAGGGCATCGTCACCATTAGCAATTCATTACGCCTTGATCACTGGCTGTGATTTTGCTCCCAGCACCGGCCCTACATAGCAAACTTTTTGTTCTGTTCTCTGTTCTAATGACTTGTGCATGTGCTGCCCCAAGTGGACCCCAAGTAACGCAGTCAGAGTATACATTACATTCTTTCTTGCGCTATTCCCATTTGGAGCCCTTAGTCAGCAGAACGGCTGTAAAGGAATTTCCTGTTGGAGTCCACCGCTCCCTCGGCCTTGTAGCGTATGTGTGCTTTACATTACCATACGCTTACCAATGTCAAGTATAGATCGTTTCACTATGGAGAGTTGGTGGGGGTGGGGGGGGGTGCCAATAACACTGGGTAAGAACACATCCCTCCTGAGGGGCTTTGTGCCGTTGCTCCTTCCTTTCATAATTTACCCTTGACTGAAGACTTCCCTGTTCTCCATCTTTTTCTGTCTGTGCTGTCTCCCTCACCCCCCCCTCGCCCCATGTCTAGCTCTCTGTCTCTCCACTGAACTATCTATCTATCTCTCTGAGCACTGTCGTTCACCAGCTCACTCATCTTGAGAGAGAGAGTGACTATAGTTGGACATAGACAGTCAATCTCGCTCTCTCTCTCGCTCTCTCTCTCCACGCGTGCACGCACACACACACGCACGCACACAGTCGGGATGAGGTCATTGTCTTGAGAGTGAATATTGTTCTTGACAACCTAAAGGGAGAAACCCTGTAACCCCACTGCCTTTCAGTAGGTACAAAAGACTCCCTTTGGGGGGGGGGGGCAGACTCAGAGGGAGTGTGTAGCCAGCACAACAACTAACCCCTAAACTCACACTGCTCTGTGCGTGTGTGTGTGTGTGTGTGTGTGTGTGTGTGTGTGTGTGTGTGTGTGTGTGTGTGTGTTCATGTATTATTGCAGAACCATAACATCCGTACATTTTTGTTGTATATTAACAAGAGTTGTTGATTATTAATGAGTGATTTTTTTCCCCTGTATGATCTGCTCCCTCTGACAAGGTATTTCTATGATAAGAAATGACTTCTTTATGTGAACTACATGTCACACATGATGCGTGTATCCCCATGCAGAGAGAATATGCAACCACCCAGCTGAGTGGTGACCCAATGCCGGGACTTATACAAAAAAAAAAAAAAAAACATCTTCCAAAGGGCTCTTGAGATGCCTCTGGATTTTTCCATGACAAACCATCGCCTTTCCCAACGTTGAGCGGTGGGAAAAGGCCACTTTGTTTGTGTGAAGCAGTGTCTGGGAGGAATGTGGGGTCGAACTGGGGGAGGCTGGGGAGGGGACAGAGGGGAAGCAATGATAACTCCCACTCCATTCAGATTTATGGTCAGGACAGAGGGGCTCCTCTGGATCCATGTCAGGGGACTAGTAGAGCACTGCCCCTCCGCTGTGGGCTTGCCAAAGAAAACGTTTAGCGGAGCAGCTCCTTGCTTTTCTTTACGTCCTCTATTTTTTTTATTTCTCTATTCTCTTGTTCCCTCTTGTCCCTCTATCATATGGGAAAGTGAGTAAGAAGTCACCCGTGAAGCCTGTGCACCAGTTAGTAGGGAGACTGTTCATATTTCACTCTGCAGTGCGCTCGACCGGGCATGTGGTTTTCTTCTTGAGATGGACGTAACATGGTTGGGGTCGTGCATACAGCCTCATTCACTCGCCCCACTCTGTTTGATAGAAATGGTGGGAGCGTATATGCTGACATGTGGCCTTAGACATTCCTCTGACTCTGCAGTTTTACCATTATCCTGTTCCAGTTCTCATAGCAGCCAGACCAGCCAGTCTGAATGTCCTGTTCTCTTCTGCTCCAGCTCCCCATCTCCTCCTCCCCCTCCTCTTTTCATTACTTTCTCATCCATTCATTCAGTTATTCTCATCCCCAGACTCCTCTCTATTGCTGCGGGACACCAGCCGACCTATTCATCTGTCTTTTTCTATGCCCCCGCTCTCTCTCTATGGCTCTCTCTCTCTCTCTCTCTCTCTCTCTCTCTCTCTCTCTGTCTCTCTCTCTCTCTCTCTCTCTCTCCCTCTCTCTCTCTCCCTCTCTCTCTCTCTCTCTCTCTCTCTATGTCTTTATGGCGTCGCCATCGGACCATGCTCTCTATTTCCATCTCTCTCTCTCTCCGCTCCCTTGTCTCATCACTACATCACAAACTCCATCTAATCAGGTGTCTGGTAAATGACTGAGTGTTGTGGCACAGAGGAGCGGTGAGGCAAACTCCGTCTAGCCTGGTTTGACTATATATGCCCAAGGCGGATGAGACGGTTGAAGACTCCCCATCATCTCCATTATCCCACAAATAAAGACTGGCACCTCGAGCCCATTACATAAATCAACTCTGCAAAATGCTGCATGTAAGGAGGAAAGCGTTTGATTTTACGGGGTCTTTTTGGATATGCAAATCCCAAGTTTCAATACAATGTCAAATGATTATCATCATCGTCATCATTATCAATGTATTGTGTCACTTTTTGCTATTCTGCAGCAACGCTCGTCACACCCCTGTTGCTATACCAGAGACCACAGAGGGTACATGTGTGTTTTCAACCTATCAGTTCTCACTCTGCAGACATTTACTGTAGGCTAACATGCTCGTAGTGCACTCTCGCAGCAGGGGCTCTTTAGCGGGCACAAGTACACGGCAATTAGCCACTGTTACCTTATCTGCTTCTGCATGATTGGAGCTGCACCTGTCCACAGGCAAGAGCACAATGCAGAAGTTTGTGTGTGTGTGTGTGTGTGTGTGTGTGTGTGTGTGTGTGTGTGTGTGTGTGTGTGTGTGTGTGTGTGTGTGTGTGTGTGTGTGTGTGTGTGTGTGTGTGTGTGTGTGTGTGTGAGTTTGTAACAAAAAACAAAAAAGTGGAAGAAACAAAACAGGCCTGTCACACAGAATCCTGGGCTAATCCTAATCTTAGCCGACAATAATGTCCCATGTCTATCTGCCATTGAAAGCGATTTCTAGGTCTGGGCTTAGCCTGGAAAAAGGTGAAAGGATGCTCTCCTTCCATGCTGCTGCCGCCGCCGCCGCTGCCGGCCAGCCAAACCCGCTGATCCTGGCATGGAGGCCCGTGGCCCCTGGAGAACTCCACTCCTCCGCTGTCCCAATCCTGGGGATCCGATTGACACAGCGAGAGTGCCATCTGCCCCTCGACAAGATTACACAGCGCCCTGGGCCAAGAAATCCTCCAGCACAGCAGATTAAATATAAAATATAGGGCAGGGAGAGTTGTGCTGCTGCATGTGAGGGTTGAATTTTGATGTCTCGTTCTGCCGTGTTGTCTCCCCCTGTGTTCTGCTCTCTTCGGCGCTGCCGCCGGATGCGTTTTCCATCGTGCGGCTGGAATGGGAATGGTCTCCGCTTTGTTTATTCTTGTCAGGGACTTCGTGGTTTTGTCTGATTGTGTTTGGCTTGCTTGTATTTGATTGTTTGTGTATGCTTGTGTGTTTGTGTGTGTGTGTGTGTGTGTGTGTGTGTGTGTGTGTGTGCGCACATCTTGTGAATCACACCTGATCATACCCTCCTCCTCCTCCTCTCTATTCTACTTCAGTTTTAATGCATGCTGGCTTATCCTCATCCTGCACTGCTTATTTAGGCAACTTGTTGGTGGTTGATTTACACCAGTGCGAAAATAAATAAATAAATAAATAGAGAAGCAGGCGAGGGAGAATGGTTACCATAGAAACTGTGCCTCTCTTTCCCCTCCATCGTTCCGTTTGGTGTCACACATGTTGCTGTAACGGTGGGTACAAATTAGCACCGCCCACCCCCTGTTCTCCTCCTCACCAGCCCGGAGTGATCACTCTGACATGCTTTCTGCCCTCTTGAATCACCAGTTGGGTCTCCGCCGCCGCTGACAGGAAGCCGCCGTGTGAGCGAGCGGGGCCCGCTGCGTGGTCCATTAATAGCAGGGTTCAGTCCCGTCACATTTCTGACTGTCCCGCAGCGTACGAAATGCAGTTTTTGAATCAGGTTAGGAAGAGAGAAAAAAAACATCCGTCATAAAGCCGCCGCTGAGGCTTATTTGAAGTGTGCCAAGAGCCATACATCCGCCCGAGTGTATGGGATTCCTCGGCCCGTTTCTCGCTCCTCATTGTTCGAGATCTCGGCGCTGTGGTGTGTGAATGAAAATTCCCCAGGCTTTGAATGCGGCTGAGGGGGGGAATTGGGGGTGGGGAGGGGGGGAGGGGGTAGGAGTTGAGAGGTTGGTGTGTGTGTGGGGGGTCATAACTTGGCCAGCTCAGAAAGGCCTTTTTTTTTCTCTTTTTTTTTTTTTTTTTTTTGCTGCCAGTTTGAAACAATCCAGACCCACCGAGTCATAACCCTCACAGTCAGCACTCTCCTGCACCACACATAGCTGCGGTTGGAAGCAGCGTGTGTGCGTGCGTGACTGTTTTCGGTCAGTTAATTCACATGCGTCTCATTCCTGGTTACTTACTGGGAACCTCGTCCCTCTGTAGGCGTTCAGACCCGTCCCGCTGCATCTCGCACCTGAAGGCTGACGTCCCGTCATGCGTGTTTTTTTCTTTTCGCGGCGCTTCAGCTCGGTTTGCTCATGGGCCACTGATGTGGTTCCATCTGCCATGGTGACCTCACGCCTCTGACTCCCCCTCTCTAATCTGTTCAATACCCTCTCTGTCTCGGGTACTTCACCCTCCCTTACAGCCTCTGTCTATTCTGCATCACACGCCCCCCCCCCATTTCTGCCTCTCTCTCCCTCGCTCCCTGTGTCTCCCCCCCCACTCCCCTCACTTCCTCCCGTCCCCCTCACCCCATCCCTTTGCTCCCCGGGGACCTCTGGCTCATTAGGCCCGGGGTGCCGAGTTTTTTTTCACCGAGCGCCAATTTGTGGATTACTCACCGAGAAATCATGTGGCACAATTGAATTACCAGTGGCAACAGAGGCTTCACTTACTGCCGAGGCATCTGGAGAATGCTCATTTTAACCAGCCAATCCCGTCGCACAAAGACACCCTTCTCCGTCGCCCCATGTCGCCCCTCGAGGCGGTGTTGCGAACGCTGGCCCTTTTTTTTTTGTATACAGCCCGACGATGTCCCCCCCCCCCCGAGCACATGGGAATTTGGGCCATCCTTATGGCTGTTATGTAGACACACATGATTCGTAGTGAGAGTTTGACCTACCGGTCCGTCAGGGAGCTATGGTTCATGCACTTGATGCAGTCCCATTTCAGCTGACGCATACTGGTCTTGGACAAGATGCTCGCCGTTTAAAACCAGATGCCAACCATTTGCTATCAGGTCTCACGAAAGAATTGATAGCAAACAAATCAAAGTAAATTGCAGTTTTATTTAGATGGGATAGGGCACAAGCGAAGCCATTTGTTGATCCTGGACACATTTGGCATATTCAGTGATGATTCAGTGATTTCGATTTAGGTACTGTTTGTTTGGTTTTGTTTTGTTTTTTTCATGGGAAGAAAGGAAAGCATTGTAGAGGGGCCCTCTTCTTATTATCTTTACAGTGCAGGTTTCAGTTACGCAATGACGGCAACATGGCTTTCACCCATACCTGGAAGACATGAGTCTGAAAGAATGATATTTGACAGCAGTTTGGCCCTGAGTTAATCAGTATGGTACATCCATCCTTCCTTCCTTCCATCCATCCATTATCCAAACTACTTATCCTGCTCTCAGGGTATCCCAGCAGTCATTGGGCGGCAGGCAGGGAGACACCCTGGACAGGCCGCACACGTGCACACACACACACACACACATGCACGCACGCACACACGTACACACACACACACACACACGTATACACACACACACACACACGTAGGGACAATTTAGTACGGCCGATTCACCTGACCTACATGTCTTTGGACTGTGGGAGGAAACCCACGCAGACACGGGGAGAACATGCAAACACCACACAGAGGATGACCCGGGACGACCCCCAAGGTTGGACTACCCCGGGGCTCGAACCCAGGACCTTCTTTGCTGTGAGGCAACCGCGCTAACCACTACGCCACCATGCCGCCCCAGTGTGTTACAATTAAAATCAATATTTAAGAATTAACGGATGTTTACAGTGATTTTGCATGTCCATGGACAGGTGATTACAGCCGAGCCAAGGAGAGAGAGAGAGAGGGAGAGAGGTAGAGAGAGAAAGAGAGAGAGAGACTGAACAAGGTCCTCAGACTTTTTACTACCTGGCCATTTCCCTTTTCTAAATGACAAATTTATATTCATAGTGCTGTCACTAAAATAAATACCAAGTCCTTTAAAGGTTAATGAAATAGCTCTGGCACACTCCTGCACCCATCTCCCGACGCCCGGCCCGGCGCCGGCTGCCATGGCAACGCACCCGCCGCTAATTTATGCTGCAAATAATTAGGAGCAAAGATGACGGAGCCCACAGGTGTTGACACAAACATACGTACATGTACGCACAGACGCCCGGGTACACAACTGTACACAAATACACACAGTGCCACAAAAACTCATTATCGAGTGGTTTTGCTTCCCAGATTTAATATCCTCACCAATTTGGCAAGTCCAATCATCATCCCTCATTCTCATTCAGACTGGGAACTGGCTGCCTTTCAGTGCAGACACACTTTTTCTTTTCCTCATACCCACACACATGCATGCTCGTGTGCACACACACAGACACACACACACACACACACACACACACACACACACACACACGTCTGTCGCTTGCCAAGCGTGAAGACCTGCCTCTGTTAGTCTGCAGAATAAAGTCTGGCACTGCCGTTGTTGTGGAGATAGGTGGAGCCGGCACTCTCGAGGTTCTTCTTCCACTTCTTCTTCTTCTCCCTTTCTGTCTCCAACAGACTGCAACCGCTAATCCCCATCGGAGGATACCTCCACCTCGGGGTCCCATTCAGGGGGTGAAAACTAATCCAGCCAAATGCATTGTATCAAGTGAAATGGCCAGCCAATGATACTCCAGCACTTTAGGCCCCCTAACTGTCTCCTCTACCCTTCCCTTCTCCTTCTCCTCCTCCTCCTCCTCCCCCACCCCCCTTTCCTCCTGCAATGTTAGGAGACATTTTAGTTCCCCAACTGAAGGTGGGCGGGATTTCTGTTTGATTGGCGCTTCGTACTACAATAGCGTGTGCGCGTGAATATGTACACGCTCGCACAAAGCGTCTGGGGTTGAGCAGTACTGAAAAGCATCATCCTTTTAGCTGACACCCCACATCCTCCCCAGAGGCCTTGCCGCAGGGTCACTTAACAGACCCACATTCCACACACACCAGCAATGACACACACACACACACACACACACACACACACACACACACACACACACACACACACACACACACAGGTGACATCACCAGATGGATGAGGGCCCCACTGCAAGGCTGAGGGCTCCTCTTTCATCAGATCAGTTTATCTTAAAAGTGCACACTCCCCTAGCATTCTCTCCCTCCCCCTCCCCCCTGCGCTCTCTCAAACACACACACACACACACACACACACACACACACACACACACACACACACACACACACACGGCTCTACTAAAAGGTGCAAAGCCCAAAGATGATGGATGATGGCGTGAAATACGATCTTCGTTTTTGCATTTTTTCTCTCATTCTCTTTCTCTGTCACCCTCGCAGCCCCCCCCCCCCATGTCTGATCTACATTCACCTGGTGCAAAAGTTCAGCAGAGGAGGCAGAGGTAGACAAATGAGGCAGAAGGGTATGGTGTGTGTGTGTGTGTGTGTGTGTGTGTGTGTGTGTGTGTTTTCATGTTTGCATGCACTCTGTATGTGCATATATGCATGCTTGTTGTGTTTCCATACAAGCACCCACCTACGTGATGAGTGCAATGCCGTCGATAGCCTTACACACTTATGCGTATAGGGCTATCAGCAGAGTCGAGGAGGGAAGAGGGGGGGGTTTGGGAGGAGGGGGGGGGGGTCCGTAAATGAAACCACATTACTTCACGTCCCAGATGGGCTGTGCGGTCATAAGTTAGGTGTTCCTCTTTACTGCAGTCATACGTGGGGCTGCATGGGGGGGGGGGGTGAAGGCGTAGACGGTTGTGTGTGCCAGATGTACACATGAGGGAAAATATGTGTGCACCATATTTCACCTACAGCGCCAGAGACCCTCTCTCTTCGGTCTCCTTAAACTGGCGAGCGTTTGTGGTCCTGAGATAAAGCCAGAGGAAAACACGAGGAGTGATGGGAGCCAGGGCCATGGGAACCCTCCTCCCCACAATCCCTCACATACCACGGCGTCACACACATGACAGACACATTAATTGTCCACCTACACACACACACACACACACACACACACACACACACACAATCATCGCTCGCCAATGAAATAGTCATTCGGATTTTTCTACCCCTCCCTGAAGTGCGCGTTTGTTATTTCCACCTCGTGGGTTCGTGGGTGTTTTAATAGGTGAGATTAATCAGCTGCGCATTAGGCTGAAGGGGAGTCGTTTCATTTTCCGCTAATCCCACACTTTTAATCTGTGTATAGGTTTTCAAATCGAGTTTTTCATTTCTTGAGGATTTTCTAATGAATGCAAACCGCATCCCCCTCAGTGACGGGGCCCCAATCCATCATGTCGCCAGTGCCAGACCTGATCGCAGGCCTGTAAGACCCGATCGCAGGCCTGTAAGACCCGATCGCAGGCCTGTAAGACCCGATCGCAGGCCTGTAAGACCCGATCGCAGGCCTGTAAGTCACAGCCCGGGCTCAAACCTGCCACATCACATGTACACAACCTGTCCCACACCAAACTGCATCTCGCGGCTTCCCCCCCCCCTCCCCTTTTTCTCCCCCAATTGTACCTGGCCGATTACCCCACTCTTCCGAGCCGTCCCGGTCGCTGCTCCTCCCCCTCTGCTGATCCGGGGAGGGCTGCAGACTACCACACGCCTCCTCCCATACATGTGGAGTCGCCAGCCGCTTCTTTTCACCTGACAGTGAGGAGCTTTGCCATGGGGGACGTAGCGCGTGGGAGGATCACGCTATTCCCCCAGTTACCCCTCCCCCCCGAACAGGTACCCTGACCGACCAGAGGAGGCGCTACTGCAGCGACCAGGACACATACCCACATGCGGCTTCCCACCTGCAGACACGGCCAATTGTGTCTCTAGGTACGCCCGACCAAGCCGGAGGTAACACGGGGATTCGAACCGACGATCCCCGTGTTGGTAGGCAAACGGAATAGACCGCCACGCCAGCCGGACGCCCGTCCCACAGCTTTTTAAGTTGACTCCAGCCTCCTAATCCGGCATGCTTGTCACCAGACAAAACCCACAGCGAGAAAAAAACATAATCAAAGCAACGTTGCCCATGTGCCAACATTGTACATGTGCCACAGAGCATCGCATGTTTTATGCTACACTATGCCAACCCCTAGATCTGCTAAGTCTACGAAGTCATAGCATCCTGTTGTGAAACACACTGTTGCATAGTCCTTAAACCACCGGGGCCCCGTGATCTTAACCACTCAATACTCCACAGCAAGAGGGGAGTTCACTGATCGCTGGAGCTCCGCAGAAGAACATACATCAACAAACTCCCCCCACCCCAAACCAGGGTCCTCAGCCAAGCCTCAGATATGTCCCGTTTGTTGACAACATACGTTCATTCCATCACTTTCCCTCCTCTGCTCCCCTCCCTCTCCCCCCCCCCCTCTCTCTCTCTCTGTGTGTGTCACTCACAAACTATCCATCCCCATGCGCACGGCGCTGCATGCATAATGAAGACTTGGCTTCTGGAGCTTCACAGATGTTTTGCTGGACAGCTGTACTCATAGGAGAGTTGTGGTTGCTGTTGCCATGCTTTAGATGGCCCGTTCCTTCGCATGCTAAACACACATATGGAAGAGTTTACATCCAGCAAAAAAAAAAAAAGTGCTTAGGGTTCTCAGCCATTCGAGGCCACAGGATTGTTCGCAAAACCGAGAGAAAAGCTGCATTTTTTCACACACGTACCAAAAAAATTATGGAATGACCTTGTCGACAAATTCTCCCTGACCGCATCCCTTGACTTACATGTGTTTTGCATTAAACCCCCACCCCACCCCCCGCCCCTTACTTTCTGTCTTCCCCTTTTCGCTTTCACTGCTACCCACCTGGTATGTGCTCGCCCATGAACATCCTGATGACAGATTCGAGAAATGTATCTTCTGCTGCCTTCGCCCCACTTCTCTTTAAAGTGCCATCTCCCCTTATTCTCTTGCAAGCTGAGTTCTGAAGTTATCTACATCTTGGCTACGTTCTCTGCCTTTGAAAGAAAAGAATTGTCCTCATTGTGTTTTATGTGGTAGTGGGAGTGACCCCGGACTTATCTCGGCTATCTCGGTTCTCCCGGCAGGAGTGAAGTGTTCTGGCTGGTTGAGAAGCCCAGGCTTGCAGTCACATTAGCAAGTTACATTGCGGTTACATTAGCCAGCTGCCGCTGTAAGTGCACATGGTTCTAGTTTGCCAAGCCCTGCCGAGCCCGTGCTTGTCTGCATCACTGTTATTCATCCAAGGAGCATGTTCAGCCCCTCTCATCTTAGCCTTGACTAAGTATGGCGTTTTTCAGCGTGGATCCCCGTGAACTCATTACTGAATGAGAATGAATTGGAGCTCCTCTGTTTAGCTAACCAGGCCTGACGACCTCTGGTTTATTTTTCCAATGCTTGAGCATTTAAATTATATTGGTTGCATTGAATGCACTTGAGCAAGATTGCTTCTAGCGTTTACGGATCAGCTGATCGAAGTATGGTCCTGATCGTCGCCATGTACATCCACTCACATCAAGCCATTTCAGTTAATTTAATATGCTATCCTTCTTGGGGCCATCAGATAGTTTAACAAAACAGATACTGATCTGGGGAGGCTCAAGCCAAGATGTCTTAAGCTGTTAGAATTCTTGTGTTCCCTGAGGCGCTCCACACCCCGGTCCTCTCGGCAAGGGCCGATGAACACAGCTGAAATGAATGGGCGGAAAGGCCCGTAGAGAGCGCAGAAGGTGAGTTGGACAGCTTCACCAACATTGAGTAATGAGTCCCATCCAATCTCCACAGGAAACCTCTATTGTAGCAAGCCCACCCCTCCCTCGATCCCTCACTCCCTCTCTGGAACTCCCATGGTCTCTGATCTCCTAACGCTGGTCTCTCTCCAACTGTTCTGCAGAACCTCATCAGATCTGATAT
This sequence comes from Lampris incognitus, assembly GCF_029633865.1. Taxonomy (NCBI): domain Eukaryota; kingdom Metazoa; phylum Chordata; class Actinopteri; order Lampriformes; family Lampridae; genus Lampris; species Lampris incognitus. The sequence continues at coordinate 17,358,928 of NC_079226.1, forward strand.
CGCCAGGGAAACCCACATCTGGCATCTGTGTCGCACCCACGAGTTCAACTGCAGAGGAAAAGTGTGCTGAGGGATGAAATTCACCATATAGCCATCCTATATCTATCTATCTATCTATCTATCTATCTATCTATCTATCTATCTATCTATCTATCTATCTATCTATCTATCTATCTATCTATCTATCTATCTATCTATCTATCTATCATGTTTTCTTCTGTCCACAGCTGCCTTGGCTCCAGTTATTCACGCTCCCTTTGGAGAGGTGTAGAGTAATTAAACAATGCAATGAAAAGCAAATAACACTTTGTTACAGCTGTCCACCAGATCAGATTAAGCTGATTGGCCGGTGGGTGAGCACCAGGCCAATTTGATGACTGGAACGCTCGAGTTTTTTTTTTTAATTTAAATTCTGGCCTGTTCTCTTTGCCAAAAAGAGAAGCAATACCACCTGCACATTCCCCAACACCCCCTCTGTGTTCTGGCGCTAACCTAAAGCACAGGCTGCAAATCATTGATTAAGTGGAATGAGACGGCCTCATATGGGCCATGCTATATGATGTTTTTAAAGCCCCAGACAGCTGCGTGCTTGACTTTCAGGGCTGTTCTTTTACAGCGATCAGGAGATGCAGGCCGGGCCAGTTTCAGTCCTTGCTGGGTTGTTTGATTTGGCTTTCCGTGTCCTTGCTGTGGATATACCTCGAAGACAAACGCAGGTCCTAAACTTGTCACACTTTAGTGCATGCACCAAACATGTCACATGTAAAAAGGCTGAAAGCAGACAGGGAAGGGCCCTCTGTGTTGAAACCGAGGACGTCGTTACAATACAACCAGCACGGATTTCAGAGAAAGGCCTGATGGGATTTCAGGTATAATACATTCATATCGCTCAGTGGTTCCTCCGGCCCACCGTCCCTCCTTGTTTATTGGCATCACTGGTTTCACTCTCGCTGCCTGAGGATAAGGCAGCTCAGATGAACGGGTCATCTAATCTTCAGGGTGGACTGACAGGTTCTCGCCGCACCCCCCTCCAGCATCCATAGCTGAGACGCTTACTCTCTCAGACATGCAGGGCCCACTCATTCTGCATGTCAATGCCTACAGAGGTTATCTGTCCGTGACCCTGAACGAGCATCGATCACTTGCCCACCCGTCAGTCCGACGCGACAACGCTTGTAACCTCACCCGTTGTTTGCAAATAGGAGATCATCTCATTTTATGTTGAGGGACGGGTATGAAGAGAGGCTTAATAAATGACCGAGTACATTAATATGTGAACGATGCGGTGCTTTGCATGCAATGCAGCTGTGTGGATGAGTGTGCATACCGGATCTCTTTTCAAGTAATACTTTTTCTTTTCAAGCAATAGATGAAGAGTTGTAATATTTGTACTCATCAAAAAAAAAACATTTGAGGAGACTTTGTCAAGTTTAAAATATTTTGCATGTGTTTGATATTGAGCACAGTCTTTCCAACACATGCACACAGGCAAACATTAATTCGCTCCTCCCATCTGTGCGTTTGAGCGCGCGTATGTTTTCACAGGGTCTTTTTAGATTGTGTGTGTTTGCGGTGCGGAGACAGATGCCCACGCCCGGCAATCTGTAAACAAGCCACACGCCTCTGCCAGCTTTAGCGTGATGGAGGCTGGGGTGACTTAATCCCTCGGTGCATGAACGTAATTTGGTGTTCCTTGACTCCCTGGCTCAAGGCAGCAGGCCATATGGCCTAGCTGGTCACCGCAGGCCAGGAGGGCATGGCCCCTGAGCGGAGGTGAAGGCAGGTGGAGAACATTAGGGTTATTGCCCTTTGTCAAAGTAGTGGATGCCTTGTAACTTAATGGATTCATAAAGAAAAACCCTTACTTTCTGTTTTTTGGGGGTGATTTTCCCCCTTTTTCTCCCAATTGTACCCGGCCAATTACCCCACTCTTCTGAGCCATCCCGGTCACTGATTCGGGGAGGGCTGCAGACTACCACATGTCTCCTCTCACCTGACAGTGAGGAGTTTCACCAGGGGGATGTAGCACGTGGGAGGATCATGCTATTCTCCCCAGTTACCCCCCCGCCAAAACAGGAGCCCCAACCGACCAGAGGAAGCGTTAGTGCAGCAACCAGGACACATGCCCACATCTGGCTTCCCACCCACAGACACGGCCAGTTGTGTCTGTAGGGACACCCGACCAAGCCGGGGGTAACATGGGGATTTGAAACCAGCGATCCCCGTGTTGGTAGGCAACGGAAAAGACTGCCACGCCACCCGGATGTCCCCAAACCCTTACTTTCTGAAGCAAACATTTCTGTGGCTTTGTGAGATTGGCCCAACTCTGACTGGGCAGCCGAGGCCAGCCGAAGGCCTGCTATATCCTGAGCTGATTGAATCACGTCACATGCCTCCATTTTCCACAAATTCTCGGTGTGTTGCTGTCATTTTACAGCAGTTATCAAACTGCATGTGACTTCATCCTTGGCTATCCTGTGATGCTGAGCTTGCCACCCCATTAGCGCTGCTGCTGGCCATACTTACAGTGGCGTGTGGGCGTCTTGGTATGACACAAGTTCAGCCTCTGTTTAGCAAACTGTGACTCACACACACTAAAACGGCAGTTGACCCCTGACCCAAAGGCTGGATTTGCTAAGTACCCTACTTAGCTGCCAAGAGGTACCTCTGAAAGTGTGCATGTTTATACGTGTGTGTGTACATATAGTATATAACATTTTGTTTAAAGAAACACTCAACGGTAGGGAAAGTGCTCAACAAATAGGGAGCAAAATAATCCAGTGAGTCAAGTAAATTCTGTATGAGACAGCTGTCAATAAAGCTAATAAGTAGCTTATTGGCAGCTGACGATTGCTGATGGCATGAAACAGGCTTGTACTGTCTCATAAAGAATTTTCACTATATATATATATATATATATATATATATATAGCAGTTTTTTTTTTCGAAACCGTCAATGGTGTTGATAAAAGTGCTCAACTAATGAGGAGCAGAATATCAATATAGATGTAGAAAAAAAACTTTTAATACATAGCTGTACAAGCTTGTTTCCTGCGTCGCACACTCACGATGCACGAAACAAGCTTGTACAGCTATGTATTAAACGTTTTTTTCCTACATCTACATATATATATATATATATAAAATGTGTGTGTGTGTCTGTGCATGCGTGTGTGTGTGTGTGTGTGTGTGTGTGTGTGTGTGTGTGTGTGTGTGTGTGTGTGTGTGTGCTCTTGTTCAGCTATATTTGTAAGTATCAATTTGAGTTTTTAACCATAAGAGTGAAGACATATTTGCAAAGTGAGGACATTTTGGCTAGTTCTCATTCTGCAAGGGTGTGTGTGAGTGTGTGTGTGTGTGTGTGTGTGTGTGTGTGTATTATCCTGTGTATGTGTTAATGTCAAAATTTTGTTTCTTTTCGGGTCATCTCTTCTATTCCACTTCTCTTTTCTTGGCCGGTCTGTGGTCATCCTTTTCATGGAAACAGCAGCATCTCAACTGACCGTGCAGTGTATTCATCCATAATCACAGTCTCTCAAACGCCTCGTTTTTTTTTTTTTACATTGCAGTGCCTGAATGAGTTTTGCGGTGCCCGAGGGGCTATTTTTTCTTGTGACGGGGATCCTAAGATCCAGCGAACGCTTGTTGATCCTAGACGGGGCCGGCTGGTTAATGCGGACCCTTGTCATCAGCATCTGATCCATCTGGAGAGACGGATACCTGCTGCCAGAAACCAAGTAAGCATCGTAAATATACACGCGAATCCGTCTGCTACAAGGAGCCGAGATGCAACAGGGAAACGTCAGTGTTCACATCATCACGGCCCTCCCACCAGCTGTCCTCCTCGGGTTGCCCCTGGCAACAGGATATTCCTGAATGTGAGTAGGAGAGTAAGAGATGGTGCCGGTCTTCTAATTATGACGAAGCGAATGGAGACGTGCCCAGAAACAATAAAATCACCTCCTGTGTTGTCTCGCTGGTGGCAAGGGTGCGAGGACGGAAAGTGTGCGACGGTCATGCGTTACGTGTCGCACGCCACTTAGTCCAACCAGCATTCTTGTCTCATCCCTTGTTTATGAGGCAGTCGGCTTGACATAAATGCAGAGATGACACATGTGTTGACTCTGTGTAACAACATTACATTATCGATCTCAGGCGACGCACCCCCTCCTTGCCCTCGCTCCTCTTTCACTCTTTTTCACCCGCTCTCTTGCAGAGCCGCCGCTGCTCTGTGGTTATCAGATGAATCCATAGCCTTTTTTTGTTCCTTCGTGCAGCATTAATCATCTCATTAAGACAACCTCGTTGTTGCAAATGGCATTCCCTCTCCAGGTTTTGGCATCTCTCTCTGTCGCTCTACCTCTGCCCCGTATCTCTCTTGCTCTCTGTGCCATTCTTCTCTCCGGGCAGTCTGAAGAATTCCCCCGGGACGCGGCCATGCTGTAATTGAGGAGTAGATTAAATGTCGATATGGTATCTGGAGGCTGCAGGCCTGAGAGAGACGGGGAACAAGAAGAAAAGAGAGAGAGAGAGAGAGAGAGAGAGAGAGAGAGAGAGAGAGAGAGAGAGAGAGAGAGAGAGAGAGAGAGAGAGAGAGAGAGAGAGAGAGAGAGAGAGAGAGAGAGAGAGAGAGAGAGAGAGAGAGAGAGAGAGAGAGAGAGAGAGAGAGAGAGACGGACACGGAGGACAGAGAGAAAGAGAAAGAGAAAGAGAAGGGAGGGGGGGGATAGTCGGGCAGAAATTGATGGCGCTGCAGCAGTCTTGCTATATAGTGAGCAGAAGGGTATCAGATAAAGAAGACAGGGAGACAAAGAGCCAGATACTGATGGATGCAGACAGACAGTCTTTGTTAATGGCCACTAGAGACCAAGTCAGAGCAAAGCCACTTTATTCCTCTAATCCTTAAAGACTCTGTGTGTTAATCACGCATCAGTAAATGCTGAATCTTAACATTCCCCTTCAGGGCCTTCCAGATGACAGACCTAAGGCACACACATCACAAGCTCTCCATTGTCGCACAGGATATAGGCATTAGGGCTGTTAAGAGCACAGCGCATCAACGGATACTGTTATCACAAATAAGATTAACATCTACCATCTGCTTTCGAATGTCTCATTATAGAAAATACATTGTTCCGCCTTACAGTGCAGTCTAATTTGGTGGCAGTCTCCAAATGGCAGACATAGGGGTTTCCATAGGGGTCTCCCTTTGTTTTACTGCCTCCACCTTGCTGAAGTGTCTGTCATTCGGCTAAGAAACTTAATCCCCGACAGCTTCGGGGGCACTCTTCTGTCCTGCTCTGGGCTTAGATCTACACAGTAGGGTCCAAGCAAAAAGGCAAGTTTGCCTAAAGAAAAATATCAAGCATCGCATTATCATTAACTTACAGAGTCCACGCTGCAGGGAGGCTCATGGGGGGGCTTTTGTTTGACTCTTGACAAAAAAGAAAATGCCCATTTCAGCACCTGCAAACTCGCATGGGGACGACAATTCCCCGACTGGCACAGCTTGCAAGGGCTTGCTTCGGTTCTCCTCCCGCTGTCCTGTGCAGCATGGCATCCAGCTGAATGCACCAGTCACTCTGTTGCTGCTCTGTGGGTCTCTGACAGCCGTGACACAGGGGCAGTTGGAAAACGGCATCTCCGACGAACAAGTCCCGCTATACTGCAAACCCTGCACAGCTCCGAGACTGTATGTAATCATCACCAGCAGCCTCCGGGCAGGGACAAGGAACCCGAGGAGCGCTGTATACTGTACAACACCGGTGTCTTACACATTCTAGTTGTTATGACATCAGGATCAAACGCGCCATGTACTGCGCTGCTGTGGAGGCCTCGATGGCCCAATGACAGATTCACAGCGGTTGAGCAATAGTGACACGGAAGCTTTGGTTGAATTCTGTCGGTAGAGGTCACAGTATATTGAAATATTAGATAATATACTTATATGCATCATTCAATATATTTCACAGATTAGGAAGGGGCTTTTAAAACATTGCAGAGGAGATCTGTCACTGTCAGCGTTGCATTTAGACAGTGTCTTTCGCCCATTTCAGAATTGCAAATGGTGGTGAAATGGTCAATATCTGAATATTTCTTTCTTATGCTGAAACATGACCGGTGCAAACCCCGCCATGTCAACTTCCTTAGTCTGCACCATATTGTCCAAACATCACAACAGCAAGGGTAACACAACCTCCCCCAATAGGCGGCACTCTCTCTCCCCCCCCCTCTCTCTGTCTCCCCCTCTATCTTTCATGGAGGGGGCCCCCATACCCCAGTAACAGGTTTGATTGGAACGCGTCTGGCCCCCGGCAACCAATCCCTCAGCAGCACCACACACACACACACACACACACACACACACACACACACACACACACACACACACACACACACACACACACACACACACACACACACACACACACACACATATATACACAGGGTTTCCGTGGCAACTGCAGTGCAAAGGGGTTGACGGAATGATCTGGTCTACAGAGCGAGCCAGACTATGGTGATGAGGGGACAAGGTCTGTGCCAGAGAGAGGGGGAGGAGCCAAACGACTGGACCATGGTGGAGAGAAAACAGAGAGAGAAGATGGAGACGGCAAGAGAAGACCTCATACAATTCAGGAAAAAAGGGAGGGCGATATTGTCGAATCTTTGATAGGAGGATATGTGAGAACACATTCACAACACACATCTACCATTACTGGGGTTCACAAGCTGTGGTATGTGACATTTGGGTGAGCACTAAAAAAAAGAGAGATTGGCTTGACAAAAGGACGGTTAGTAAAAAAAAACACATGGCAAACTTGATAAAGATGTTTATCTTCTTTTATCTTCTCTCCTTTTCTTGTGGCTTATCCAGAACCAGAAACTAACTGGATTGCTTCCCCCTTGTTTCTTTCATGGTTGGCATTTCTATTTGTTCAAAAAGTCCCTCTTGGTCTCGAGCAAACGATTCAAAATGGAGGACTGTGATGGCTGGCTAGCTTGGCTGGCTAGCTGGCTGGCTGGCTAGCTGGCTGGCTAGCTCACACTACTACTTGGAGCCAGCTGTCACAGCTGCCAAAAACTGGGTTTTTAGAAGATTACTGCCTCTGAACCAGTTCTCTCTGTTTACTGGAATGGGATTAACAGCTGTGTGTGTGTGTGTGTGTGTGTGTGTGTGTGTGTGTGTGTGTGTGTGTGTGTGTGTGTGTGTGTGTGTGTGTGAGAGAGAGAGAGAGAGAGAGTGTGTGAGTGATTTTTCATGTTTGTCTATGAATGCACATATGTCCCTGCATGAAAAAGAGAGCAGGGGAAAAAGAAAGAAAACGTTGGGTTTCCCTTTGTGTCTTCCCAGAGCTCGTTGTCGTTCGGCGTGATAAATGTGGCTTAGTCCTGACTCGTCTGTTTAATCTTGCTGCCACTTTGTTGTCCGTGGTTTCTCCCTCTCCTTTATTTTTTTCCAACCTCTCACTTTCACAGATGACTAAAGGAGCAGGCTTGGCTCCCCAGAACGGTTACCATAGCAACGACAATCGGGGTTTATCAGTGGCCATAGCGACAGCTGATGCACTAAGATGTGCCATGCTATAGCTGAGGACGGAGAAGTGAACAGAGGACCGCTAATAACAGTGACGACTTGTCTGCCGGTGAGGAATCGCCCCGGCTTCATGTGGAAGACAA
>NC_079226.1:17366804-17433481 GCF_029633865.1 Lampris incognitus
GAACCCAAAGCTTCACTTCAACACTCTGTTTCGGTCGTATTAGGTTAAAACGTCCTGTCTCCCAAGCTTAACCCATCTCTACAGGCCTCCCCCCCCCCTGCCATTTCCCAGTGACTTTTCCTTTCCTATCCTGCACCTCGCTCCCTCTGTCTCAAATCCAGCGCTGTTTCTTCTTCTTCTCCTGCTGCCGCTCACCCTCAGCCCTGTGGAAACGCAAAGTAGAAAGCCTGTGTGTGTGTGTGTGTGTGTGTGTGTGTGTGTGTGTGTGTGTGTGTGTGTGTGTGTGTGTGTGTGTGTGTGTGTGTGTGTGGAGAGGGGGGGGACTCCTCCCCCTTCACCTCCTACCTCCTCCTCTTTCCCAGCTTCCTCTTCTCATCCTTCCCTCCATCTACTACTCCTGAATTTCAGACTTGATAAATGTCAGCTCACATCAGGCAGAGCAGTCTGAGGAGCAGACATTGATGCAGAAAGAAGAAGACGAGGGAGAGGAGAGAGAGAGAGAGAGACAGAGACAGAGAGAGAGACAGAGACAGACAGAGAGTGAGAGACAGACAGACAGACAGACAGACAGACAGACAGACAGACAGACAGAGAGAGAGAGAGAGAGAGAGAGAGACAGAGACAGAGACAGAGACAGAGACAGAGACAAACAGAAGAGGAGTTAGAGGGGGTCGATAGTGTCCCCTGACACTCCTGGTCTCGTCTTAACCTCAACCTTTATAAATAAAGACCGCTAACGGAGAGGAGAAGTGAGGAGAGCAGAGGAGTAGAGAGGAGAGGCAGTGCATTCAGTTCGCTCCCTTGTTCTCCATTCATATCTCATTCTTTCCTTTTCTGATGTCCAAGCTGTATGACATGGGACAATTTACCTCTCGGCACCTCTATCTAGTTTACCTCTTTAAAATTGTGCCCCGGCGGCACGGTGGCGCAGTGGTTAGCACGGTCGCCTCACAGCAAGAAGGTCCTGGGTTCGAGCCCCGGGCTTGTCCAACCTTGGGGGTCGTCCTCTGTGTGAAGTTTGCATGTTCTCCCTGTGTCTGCGTGGGTTTCCTCCCACAGTCCAAAGACATGTAGGTCAGGTGAATCGGCCGTACTGAATTGTCCCTAGGTGTGAATGTGTGTGTGTGTGTGTGTGGGCCCTGTGATGGCCTGGCGGCCTGTCCAGGGTGTCTCCCCACCTGCCGCCCAATGGCTGCTAGGATAGGCTCCAGCATCCCTGCAACCCTCAGTAAGGATAAGCGGTCTGGATAATGGATGGACGGATGAAAACTGTGCCCACTCCAGTGTTTACCATCCTGCATATCTGTGAGTGGAAGACGGTTGAAAGTCTGGTGTGAGGTAGACAGAGAGGAAGTGAGTTCAGGTATACGAAGGCCATACGACAGTTCTCCAGGTCTCCGTTGAACATGTGTTTGTATGAGTTAGCGTCACACGTGAACACTTTCCGCGCCTCGCTGTGTAGGTGTGTTTGTGCCCCCTTCGCCGCTGGAATGCACGTTTGACTCTCCCGGAGTTGTGCGCCCATATGGGTCCGTTTCCATAAAACGCCGGCTTGATGCCAGTCTCAGGCCCCGTTTTGCTCGCTCTCTCAAACAGCCAACCCAAAAACCGAGATACAAGTTTGCCCCTGCATGCATCGGTGCCTCCGTATTGTGCACGCTTCACTGAGTGGTGCAAAGTTTTTTCGTGTTTGTCATTATTTCAAAGTGGTCCTTTAGAAAGGGCTCATGCATCAGTAACTGGCGGTCCTCTGAGTGCGTCCATAGCTAGTTTCACCGTCCATGCCCCATATTATGTGATGCCCGCCGTCTGGGAATCAACGCTAGCCTTGCCACGGGCTTTTATAGAATAACACGCAAATGCAATATGATGTGTAGTCTGCTGCCTCATGGGCTTGCTGAATATCTCCATGTTTAATGGCAGTAGCAGTAGCAATAATGATATGTGACAGACATGCTGTAACTGCTCTTATCATTTCTATTTGTACCTGTTATGTGGTGCCTATGTCAGGTGCAGATAGCAATGATAATAATGCACAGTGATATGAATTAACAGAACAGAACATTATTTAGCCTGCAGTCACAGCAGTCAAATTCTTCTGCTTTCACTGTGACACAGTAACAGCTGAAATGTTCACCTCATCTTCATCTTCATGTTCATCTTGGTGGTAGGATGATTTAGGTCTTACTTTAACCTCAATATTTGCAAAAGTAGTAAAAAAATTGCATCAACAGCTGTTTTTAATGTATATATATAGGCAGCACTGTGGCGCAGTGGTTAGCCCTGGGGTAGTCCAACCTTGGGGGTTGTCCCAGGTCGTCCTCTGTGTGGAGTTTGCATGTTCTCCCCGTGTCTGCGTGGGTTTCCTCTGGGTGCTCCAGTTTCCTCCCACAGACCAGAGACATGTAGGTGAGGTGAATTGGCTATACTAAATTGTCCGTAGGTGTGTGTGTGTGTGTGTGTGTGTGTGTGTGTGTGTGTGTGTGTGGGCCCTGTGATGGCCTGGCAGCCTGTGCAGGGTGTTTCCCCGCCTGCCGCCCGATGACTGCTGGGATAGGCTCCAGCATCCCCGTGACCCTGAGAGCAGGATAAGCGGTTTGGATAGTGATGAATGAACATGCTGTAATTGCGCTTATCATTTCTATTTGTACCTGGAGCATATGTCAGGTGCAGATAGCAGTAATAATAATATGCAATGATATGAATTAATGGAACAGAACATTATTTAGCCTGCAGTCACAGCAGTCAAATTCTTCTGCTTTCACTGCGACACAGTAGCAGCTAAAATATTCACCTCGACTTTAAAAATGGATGGTATTATGAAATCACTCCGTCGTGGTGACTCTGATCTCACCTGACAGCGTCAAATTATCAGGTGGACACGCTGAGAGAGAGAGAGAGAGAGAGAGAGAGAGAGAGAGAGAGAGAGAGAGAGAGAGAGAGAGAGAGAGAGAGAGAGAGAGAGAGAGAGAGAGAGAGAGAGAGAGAGAGAGAGAGAGAGAGGCTGTCGAGCTGTTGATCCTCCATGCCTCCTCTACCAGGAACAGGTGTGTCTGAGCGCTGCCTGAAGTGGCGCAGGGGTCCAGCTCAGGACGGCTGCTTCTAATTAGGCTGTCTGTGTGACAAGTGGATCCACGGCCCTCCCAGGCCACACCACGCAGTCAAGCCAAGCTGTGTCATAGTAATGGGCGCCCAGAGAGAGATAGATAGGGAACACGGCGACCTCACGGCCCCTTCAACTGCTATGTGGCCAATTAGATGAACAGCGGGTAATGGCTTGGGTGGGTTTGTTTATGCTGGAGTTTAAGCTGGAGAGTAAGAGAGCGAAAAAGACAGAGAGGGAAATAAAAGTGAGAGAGAAAGAACGCACAAAAACAAAGTGTGTAGCTATATTTTGTGTGCGCGTGTGTGTGTACATGTGAGTGCTGACGTGCGTGTTTGTTATTTGTGTTTGGGTATGCATATCCGAGTATGTGTGCGTGCCGATGAGGGCCAAGCCCTCTCTCCCAGTTCAGGGGGCCTTTTTGGGGCAGCACGTGTCAAATGATGACATTAGCGGTTCTAATGGACCATTTGCACACCATGGCTTTTCAACAGGGAGAGTCCGAGGCCTACTCTGGGGGTTTCTGTGCTATCTATGTCAGCTAATTTTTAAAAAAAAATTTTCCTCTCAATTTAACCCCAGTTATATCCGGCCAATTACCCCACTCTTCCGAGCTCTGCCAATCCGGAGAGGGCTGCAGACTACCTACCACATGCCTCCTCCGATACATGTGGAGTCGCCAGCCGCTTCTTTTCACCTGACAGTAAGGAGTTTCGTCGGGGGAATGTAGCGCGTGGGAGGATCACGCTATTCCCCCCAGTTCCCCCTCCCCCCTGAACAGGTACCCTGACCGACCAGAGGAGGCGCTAATACAGCGGCCAGGACACATACTCACATCCGGCTTTGCACCTGCAGACACGGCCAATTGTGTCTGTAGGGACGCCCGACTAAGCCGGAGGTAACAAGGGGATTCAAACCGCCGATCTCCATGTTGGTAGGCAAGGAAGTAGACCGCTACACCTCCCGGACGCCCCTTTGTCGTCTAATTCTAGTTTGCCACACTCCAAAGATCTTCTGTTATGGCAGACCATTTCAATACAGCTCTACTACTGCCCACTATGGTCACTTCAGTGGAAAATCAACTAGTTATTGTCTGTATGTCAAGTGTGCAGCTTGAACTTGCCCACCTCCATGCAAACGCACACACACACACACACACACACACACACACACACACACACACACACACACACACACACACACATACATGCGCACTTTCAGAGGTCCCCCTCAGCAGCTAAGTAGCTAAGCGGGGTACTTAGCAAATCAAAACAACAGGGGAAGGGAAAACTAACAGGGGGGCCACCGGTAAATCACCTCCATCCGTAGCAGCTCAGTGAGGCATTGGGTGGCGGTGGGGGGCACTGCAAGAAAAAAAACAAGCCGGGTTGGAGGACCCACAAGGCTCAGGACCCAGGGAGGTAAGGGAGGACTCAAAGCCCTGGCAGCCGACATGAGGAGGTAGCAGCCTAATGAGTGATGGATGAGAACGGCTGGCACTTGCTTCATCTAACCCCCTTCCTCATCTCCCTACAAAGGAGTAAAAAGAGAAGGGGAAAGCGGGTCAGGATGGAGGAGAGGGGATTGTGAAGAGGAGGGACACTGCATGATCACAGGAGGAGGGACATTGCATGATCATGGCTGCACCGCATATTCACATATTCCCCCCACCCCTCCAAAACCAACCCCTTTCCCCTCGTCGTCCTCCAAACGCATTGCCTTTGTGGCAGGAAGGGGAGTGTTTGACCTCTGACCTGCCAGGCATGTTTTCCTCCTCTGTCTCAGCTGCAGCAGCCCTGGCCACTCCTGCATGGCCTCGCTGGGTCACGCCAGCCGCAGAGATGATAGACTGGAGCCAGTGAAACAATATGGGTTAAAGATGCACACACAAGGAGCTCTTTCTGTGAACTCCTGCCCTGCCCATCCATAACCATATCTACACACACACACACACACACACACACACACACACACACACACACACACACACACACACACACACGGACACACACGGACACACAAGGAAAGAAGAGATAGATGCAGACAAACAGGTAAATGGGTAATGAGGAAAAGAAAGTGACGGTTACTGGTAGAGTCTGACATTTATGGCATCCACAGCAGCCCACAAAGAGCTCTCGTTAGACCCCCGGCAACTTCCCTCAGATACATCATCACACGTCGCACACAGATTGTGCCGTTGTAGCGAGCGAGAACAAAAGTTGGATAGATGATTCCTCTGGCGTGATGTGACAGGTAGCTCGGCGGGCTTCGATAGGAGGGAACCGACCCAGCATCTCAGTGTGTCTAGCTACCTCATGTCTATCCATCCCTCTGGCATGCTGCCAGCCGCCGAGTGAGCTATGAGCCGTAGTCCTGGGTGAGCTGCCTCTGGTAATGACTGTAACGGGGCCTGTATCTTATGGACCATTACTCTATGGACCCAGCCGGGACAGCACAGTAATGCTGACTAATGGAGATAAACTTTTAGCCTGACAAACAGTACACCAAACTGATGAGACTTTTAAGTCAGTATCCCACTACCCCCCATACTTATTTGATCATTTCAAAAAGCGACGACCATTAGCAAACCAAATTGGCCAATACGTCCCTGCAGATAATTTGTTGTTGTTGAATAACTTAGGAAAGGGGAAAAGTGTTTAGTCGAGCTCTCCGTTAGCCGGCGAATCTATTATGGTGTGTGTAACCAGAGAGCAAATTAATTGGAGGATGTGTTCATTCTGTTATTCCAGTGATATTGTTTCTCCTGCAGTAAGCTCTTTGCTAATGAGATGAGCAGAGGGCAATGCTGCCCTCACAGATACAAGAGAGGAGCTCGGTGAATTGGCGATTGTCCCCTGTTACATAAACCGGTGACAGCATGGATTACCAATGCACGCACTCATAATAAAATGTGCAGTTGCGGGATATTTTTCAATATTGCCCAATATCCACCACTGCAATGTGCCAAGTCAACCTGTGTCAGCATTATGAGAGGAAGATGGACCAATTTCCCATGTTCCTTCTTCTCTATGTCCCCCGTTGACCGTTTCTGGTACCGGGGCGTCAGACACTTTACAGCATGGCTTGGGTTCCTCTCATCACATATAAGAAGCAAATGACCCCAAGTCTCTTTAAAAGTCAGCCCGTCTCAACGGTTTGCATGAGGGATTCAAAGCAGATGGGGGCTGAAGATGGGTAGCGTAGCGGTCTATTCCACTACCTACCAACATGGGGCTCACCGGTTCGAATCCCTTCGTTACCTCCGGCTTGGTTGGGCATCCCTACAGATACAATTGGCCGTGTCTGCGGGTGGGAAGCCGGATGTGGGTATGTGTCCTGGTCATTGCACTAGCACCTCCTCTGGTCGGTCGGGGCACCTGTTTGAGGGGGGACTGGGAGGGAAATAGCGGTATCCTCCCACGCGCTACGTCCCCCTAGCAAAACTCCTCACTGTCAGCTGAAAAGAAGTGGCTGGCGACTCCACATGTATCGGAGGAGGCGTGTGGTCATCTGCAACCCTCCCCGGATCAGCAGAGGGGGTGGAGCAGTGACCGGGATGGCTCGGAAAAATTGGCCAAGAACAATTGGGGAGAAAATGGGGGGAAAAATCCCCCCCAAAAAAAGCAGATGAGGGCTAACATGGCCATGGACACGAGTGAAGTTAAAGTGGTTTGGTGAAGCTGCCGTGGAGTGGGTCTTCCACCACCCTGTATTGCTGTGCTGGGTGGGGGGTTGAAGGTCTTCACTTTGAAGGTCTTTTCCGTTGACGCCAACAATATTGGGAGTCACTGGCCGCAAAGCTGAGCTGAAGTTCAGACGCTGGAATAATAGTTAGGTCTAATGGGTGGAACATAAATAGCTCTTTTCCTTTTTGTGCTGTTCCGAAACCTGTCACCCTTGTTTATATGTGGAGCTGTGATGTGAGCTCGTAAACATCTAACTGAACGATCAAAAGAAAGACAGAGAGGAGCCATTCCCAGTCACACACTTCATTTTTTTCAAACGATATGAGTCAAATTTATTGGGATGACCGTTTTATGGCTCAATGACACACACACACACACACACACACACACACACACACACACACACACACACACACACACACACACACACACACACACACACACACACACACACACAAATAGAGGTCTTATTCATGTGTATCTAAAGATAGCTCGCCTGGAGGAACTCTGTTCTATCTAAGTCCCTTTAAATAAAAAAGCTCGAGTGTCTTCTTAGGAGAATCTCATATACTGTCCAGCTTGTCTTGCCAATTTGGAGGATGGAGGGCGATGTGGGTGTGTCTGCAAAACCCAGCGGTGATGCAACTCTGACTCTGAAAGTTTTAGTTTCTGCACACAGACATCAGACTAGCTCGAAATCTCTGTTCATTAACCTCCAATCCGGATGGAGGCTGCAGTGCAGAGGAGGCTGAAATGTTCAGCTGACAGAAGGTGACATGGCGGTTTTTTTGTTTTCTTCCATTTAAAGTGGTTGTTTAAATTCATCCTGGCCAGTGCTGAGATTATGTCCGGTATTGATAGGTTTCCTCAGGTAGGAGGCATGTGGACGTGTCTACAGCTCAAAAAACTTGATTTAGGATCTAATTTCTCAAACAGAGAAAGCCATACAGATAGGAGAAAGAATAACGGCCCGCATCCTCTTGACCACGTGTTCAAAACCTTGTCTTCAATGGAAGAACACTAAATTGCTTGCCCTTCAAAACATTGAGCGCTCTTGATTGCTTTGTGCCCGCATCTTTTCAAATGTTAAATTATGCAGGTATGAATATGTATGTACACTGGAAAGCTGTCAGATTTACATTGTCATTCATTCTATTATCTGTTTTGGACCAGCCTGCAAAGCCCTCTGGGACTTTACTGAGATTTAGGGCCAAACAAATAAATTTCACTTGGCTATCAAATGAACACTTACATCAATCTTGATCAATATTTTAATTATTGTTAGTAGTAGTAGTAGTATTAGTACTAGTAGTAGTAGTAGAGTAGTAGTAGTAGTACTAGTAATGTAGTAGTGGTATTAGTAGTAGTAGTAATAGTAGGAGCAGTAGTAGCAGTAGTAGTAAAAATGGTAGTAGTAGTAGTAGTAGTAATGGTAATAATAGTATTAGTAGTAGTAGCAGCAACAGTAGTAGTAGTAGTAATGATAGTAGTAGTAGTAAAAATGGTAGTAGTAGTAGTAATGGTAGTTGTAGTCGTAGTTGTAGCAGTGGTGGTAGTAGTAGTAATGGTAGTAGTAGTAGTAAAAATGGTAGTAGTAGTAGTAGCAGTAGAGGAAGTTGTAACACGTTTGTTACTATAATTTTGTTTTGTCTGCGGTAATGCAGGCTACTTCCTCTTTGGGACAATTACAGTTCTTCTATTGTATTCTAAATAAAATAAGCAAAAATAAAAACAACATAAAATTAATCTCTCTCTCTCTGTCTCTGTCTGTCTGTCTGTCTCCTATCCTGCCATCCTTGGCCTCTCTCCCTGTTATCCTATCGGCGGTCCCTTCCTCTCCCCTGTGTGCTCCATGAGGAGACTGGTGTTGCAGGGCCAAGGCTGCTGGGCTGGTTGGGGGCCCGGTGCTGACACGCTGGGGGTCTCTCTCCCCTCTCTAATCTCTGTTTGCGTTGCTGTCTGTCCATGTGCATTCAGCACCTAATCTGGCCGCCCCAGTACCAGCCCCTCTTCTATCATGAACAGGACTTCCTCTGTGACCTTTAGTGGCTAGATAACCTTTGACCCCATCCCACCACACACACAAACACACACACACACACACACACACACGCATAAGCATAAGCACTGTCAATCCTCCAACCTAAAAAATTAAGCATGTTAATACCCCAGAGGGGCAGCTGCACATTGTTGAGAGGAGACTAGCAAAAGGAGGTGCGAGAGAATTGGAGTATGAATGATTAGTTCATGTCTTTACTCATCTGATTTTCATTAGCGATTTTCTCATCTCTGTCTTTGTATCTGTTTCTTTCTGTACCCCCACCCCACGCATCGCAACCTCCCCTGCAGCAGGCCCTCATAAAATGGTGGATGACCAAAGCTTGCTATGTGACAAATGGCTTGAGATTAAAGAAGACATTATTAAATAGGAATAACAGCCGTTCAACACATCAAACGTTATCTTTCAAACGTTTCCATGTTTAAAATCATCACCCTCTTGTTTCTATCGCAACGAAAGTCTTTTTCGGGTTGATAGATGCTTCTGTGCTTCCTTGTGCCAACAGAGTCTGCAGACTTTCAAACGGTGTGCTATTCCCCATTAACAACAGCCGAGGAAACACAGCTGTGTGTTTAAATGCGACTAATACTAAACAGGAGGAATTCTCTCTGGAGAGACTTTTCATTCCTCCCTAGCGAGGCTTTTCATTCATCACAGCGAACTCCCCCAGTCTCCCTCCCATTGACAGCGCAATTCATCGGAGAGCCAGCAGACCCAATCATTACTGCTGCATACAGAGAGAGAGTCCAGTCAGTTTCTACAGCTGAGCGGGACAAAGCAGGGCGTCAAGAAGCATCGCATCACCTCATGGC
Organism: Lampris incognitus; assembly: GCF_029633865.1. Lineage (NCBI taxonomy): Eukaryota > Metazoa > Chordata > Actinopteri > Lampriformes > Lampridae > Lampris > Lampris incognitus. Next base: position 17,376,465 of record NC_079226.1, read on the forward strand.
AACGCTCCTGCAAAAGGAGGTCAGCGCCATCTTCAATGCTCATTTCTATGCCTTTGCATGTGTGTGTGTGTGTGTGTGTGTGCTGGTGGTCTGGAAGGTTGCCTTTAGGCGGTCTAACGTGTGAACATGTGTGAGTGCGTGTGTGCGCGCACCTCAGTATGTATTGCAACCCCCCCCCCCCAATGCCTGTCTTTCTCCGATCGATCCTGCACTAAGCCTGGCAGCCTACAAAGTAATGGATGATGGTGCTCAGGGTTATCTGAACCCCCTGACCTCTTCAGGGTTGACTGACAGAGGATCAGAGAGGAGATAGAGAGGGTTAGGTACAGACCATACATCCCCACAGACAACCAATATAACCTCCAGAGAGCTTAGATGCCAGAGCCACCAATCTGATTCTATTGTTCGCCAAAGGGTCTTGGAGAGTGTGCCTTAATTGGTGGGTTTAGAGAGACAGAATGAGCGGGGGGAAAGATGTGGCAATATGACTGATGGAAATTAGAGGACGGACGAGATAAAAGATGGCCTGATGAGAGGATGGTGGGATTTGCTGCTTTTGTGGGGAGTAAAATGTCAAGGGATGATTGATCTTTCTAATATGGATTCAGATTAGGATTCCACATGAAACGCCCGAGCTGCATGACGAAACAAGTTTGGTTTTTTTAATATGACCCAGAACCATTTTCGTGTTGAAATGCTGTGTGTTTAAAGTGGTGTTGTTTGTCAAAGGCAGGAGAGAGAGAGAGAGAGAGAGAGGGAGAGAGCACAGACCTTAAGATTTGTTCATTCGGCCAGCTCATGTTCCCCAGTGTTTCTTTTTCTGCAACCGCTGTGGGAGACCACAGAGACAGTCTCCTGGTGGCATCCATCCATCCCAGCCACCACCATCATACATTCCACAACAGTGCATGATGGGACCGCTCTGCCCCGATGAAACACGTGCACACTCCTGAGCCATTGCTGCCATTTCTTTCCACCTCCCACTGTGAACGTTTCCCATGGACACCCTCCCTCCCTCCGTCTGAATGCCCTGTTTGCCCATTGCAATTCCGCACACAATAAGTTCCATATGTCAACCCACATTCACATCGCTCTCCTGTTTCCACTCATTCACAGTCATGCCGAAGACACGATGGTCGTGTGATTACATCTGGCTCCAACAACTCTCAGCCATTTCTCCTCCTCTTGAGGACGGCTTCCCACAGGGCTGCTGGAGCCCAGTTAGCAACCACGCTCACCGCCAGACATTTTGTTAAGCGTGGCAAGTATGCTAAAGCTCCAATCCTGCAGATTTGCATGCAAGCAAGTGTCCTTTTCAGTACATGCTACTGCACCAGTACTTAAATCATGAACATTTGTGTAGTTTCTCATTTTAATAGTTACTGTCAGGAAAAATGTTGTAAAATATTGGGGGGTTTTTTACATCTTCACCATGGCAGCCAAATGCGGAAGAATAGGACAGGTGATGGTGAGTTGGAAGAAGAAGCGAATAGGTTGCAGCTAACAAGCAAATATGGCAGATATTTATCTGGGTTACGGTTGCCAAACACAGATCTTCAGGATTGCAACTTTAAGTGTATTGAAAGAGAAAAGGGAAGAAGAAAAAAATCATTCGAAAATATGCTCTCAAAGCCTTTTGTCATAATGATGAAATAGGTTTATTGTTAGTTTGCTGTAAATTCAATGAGTTCATTCACTTTTTTGTAAGAGGATGGTTTTGCCCCTCTGGGGAGTACTGAAGGGGCCTACATAGTTTTGAGCTTCCAAAGAAAACACTCACCATCCCAAGCCCATTGCACTGGTAGACAGAATTTAAAAGGAAACGAGAGTACTGCATTTATTTTTGCTGAGCACTGAACTTTCTTTTATTTCTAAAGAAAGAAGCATTATGTCAAGACAAAAGGGGAAGTGGCGACAGTGAACTTGCTCCAGAGTAAACTTTCTGTGCATGAGTCAGTCTGATACTAGTGGACTTCCTCTCACGGCGTCCCTCCATAAGAAAGAAAGAAAGAAAGAAGCATACAACAAAATGCATCCTCTGCATTTAACCCATCCTAGTGTATAGGTGCACTGGGCAGCTGCAGCACTCCGGGACCAACTCCAGTTCTTCTTTCCATTGCCTTGCTCAGGGGCACAGGCAGGAATATTAACCCTAACATGCAAGTTTTTTTGATGGTGGGAAGAAGTGGGCAACCTGAAGGAAACCCATGCAGACACAGGGAGAACATGCAAACTCCACACAGAAAGGACCTGTGACAGCCTGGGATTCAAACCCAGGACCTCCTTGCTGTGAGGCAACAGTGCTGACAAGTGCTGAAAAATCAGCGGGGTTTTCCTCAAACGCCTGAAATAATGTATGTGGTCAACGCAAGCGTATGAGATTTGGATGTTTTTGGTGTACGAGATGATCTTCACAAAGGAATTACAGGTTTTGCACCATAAATACCACTGGTATGAGTAAAAACGTAACTGTGACAGTCATTTGGTATTTTCTTGCTTTTCTATACTACATAAATGATTGGTTGAGATTTACTGGTCGACTTTATTTGGCAGAACACGAATTCCAAACTTACGTAAGGCATTTCTTGAAAAACCCATTCGTTTTCTCCAATGAGAAAGAGCAGAGGGAACCCATGTTTCAATATACTAACTAAATTAGACCTATTTATAATAGGTTTTAAGCAGTCAAAATTGGACCAAGCTATAAGCTTGTTTTGAAGAAGCACAGAGCTGCTTGCTTGCCTTTTATATCACAAATAGTTGTTTAAACTGGCTCAGCATACATAAAAGCACAGTCTTAGAAAGGTTTACTGCCGTAATTGCTCTGTGACGTACTATAAACTTATATCAGGCAGTCATATTTGGGATCTTAAAGTTGTCAGTAATGTATTATTGGTTACAGTCATATCCAACTATTAAAAATTACCTCTCCGACCGAACTTTTATTACCATACCGTGCAATTGGCAACAACCAGAATGTCTCAATATCAGCAAGTAATAGCCCTGTAGTTTATTATTGTTTGTGAAGTTATTGTTGTCATTAAAACCTCATATCCATGGGAAGCAGTGGGCCTGGACATTGGAATGTCAACACATGCCATGGATGTCGTTTCAACTATTTCCTGCAGTTTATTTGCGCTCCAACAGTCCAACGGTGAGATTGTGCAGAGGTTAGAAGTTTATGAGGGCTGGCTGCCTAAAACTTTCTGGCCTTGTACTGTTGCACAGTCAATTTTCCTACCATGTATTTCTCTTAAAACCTCAATGTGTAATATTTTTTATCAATTTATTAGGATCTGGAGCATACACACAACAAATTGAGATCTCTGGTGCTTCAATGCATCACTTACACAGCAAACAAAAAACAAAAAAGACAGACATACGTGTTTATTTCTCATAACGCTTTTCAAGATATTGCTAGAAAATGTTTCTTACCCCATTGGCTGCTATTATTGCTTGTTTCAAGAAAGTGCACTTGTTTCATGATAATAGGACTTATTTCAAGACATCCATCCATCCATCCATTATCCAAGCCGCTTATCCTGCTCTCAGGGTGGCGGGGAGCGATATTATGAACCCTACATAGGCCTCGCCAAAATCCCGTTTCTGGCTTTGTCACGTGTGCGCCACCGTAGCAACGCGAAAATATGTTGTTATGGGGTTAGCGCTCATCAAGGAAACGCTGTACACCCACAATTTAACCTGTCTAAGTTATCCACAATCAACATTAACGTTTTTAACTCAATCTTTGCTTGCTCCACGTTTGAGCATAGGATACTTCACCCCTTATCATGACTACAAACAAAACGAGCTCCTATATTGTAGTAATATGACTTTTACATTTATACACAGGTAACAACTTACTGATCAGCTTTCTTAAATGTGAGAAAGTCTATTTATTAGATATATGTTCATGTTCAGACAACTAACGTTACTTACCTCCGTTCTGTTGTTGACAGCCAGCAGTCCAAAATTACAAAAGCAGCCAGCTGTCCAAAATTGCGAAAAATACAAAATTACAAAATTGAAGGTAGCTAACGTTAGCTTTGCTTCGCACCGAGTTGATAGTTGATTGTTTCCTTAGCAACGCAGCGGAAATCCGGCGTCCGTTCGCGAGATTTGGGACAGGGTACGGGATTTTGGCGAGGGCTATGTAGGGTTCATAATATCGCGGCCGGGATCGACTCCTCACCTCACGTTCTGTTACATTTCGTATCGTCTTTATTAGTCCTTGTCTTAATTATGTTCAATATATTTATTGTTGTTTTTTTCTACTGTATTCACTTTATTGATTAACTCGTTTTCTGCCTTTTTTGTGTATCTTGACAAATTTAGTTTCCGTGCATTGTGTGTGTGTGTGTTGCTTGTTGCTAACGCGTAGATACTCGTCTTTTGCTAATAACCCCTAACGGGAGCAACCGAAAGTAATAATAGTATTAGTACTGCTAGTAGTAGTCGTAGTAGCAGTCTTTTGCTGTACACCACTAGCGGTTAGCTTAGATTTTAGCCCTCCACTGCTAATAAACCTCCCGTGGCAGGGTCAGCCCTATGCTCCCTCAGCCCTGTGGGTTAGCTATCGGTTAGTTAGGTTAAGGTAAGCATTGTGTTAAGGTTATGGTTTGGTTGAGGTTAAGGTAGGTGTAGTGTATGGAGATACACACGAAAGCATGTGTTTTTATTCGCAGTAATATGTATTTTATGTTTGACATCTGACCCTCGATGTCTATTGGTTGCGTATGTTGTATAAACGTACGCGCGCCACTCTAGTCCGCGCCCTTTGGAAGAAGACAGAGCAAGAGAGTCACTTGTGTTTTCGTGCCTGCTTAACGCAGTTGTTTTGTAATGTTACTACGGTCTAGCAAATAAAAGAGGATGACCAAGATACACCTTGATCGTTGTATACTTCAGTTATCCTGTAGATACACCACGAGTTTTGGTGACGAGGATGGGATCTTCCTCTTTATTTTTATGTGCAACGGGTTGCTCCCGTCTTGACCGGTAATTGTTGAGCGATGCTAGCAGCTTAGCCGCTAATGTACGCGACGGCACTGTATACTACAGATACAGGATTGCAGTTCGACGAGACGGCGGAAACCTTCGACAGTTATGAAGAAAGGCTTATGCAATTCTTGTCTGCTAACAAAATTGAGCAAGATAGGAGAAGAACCGTATTTTTGTCCATGGTTGGACCGAAGAATTTTGCCTTGCTGAAGGACTTGATATCACCGAAAAAGTTCTTATTGCAATTCTTGTCTGCTAACAAAATTGAGCAAGATAGGAGAAGAACCGTATTTTTGTCCATGGTTGGACCGAAGAATTTTGCCTTGCTGAAGGACTTGATATCACCGAAAAAGTTTAGTGAAGTTGCTTTTGCAACCTTGCTACAGACGTTGCGGGATTTTTACACGCCAAAGAAGAACGTATTGGCGGAAAGATTTGCTTTTAGAAGCCGTTGACAACAGCCTGGAGAGACTTTTGCTGATTACGTTGCTAGCTTGAAAGGATTAGCTTCTACGTGCAATTTTGGCGCGAGCCTCGAGGAGCAGCTCCGAGATCAGTTCGTGTGTGGGACATCTAACAAAGAGCTGCGCCGGAAGTTACTGAATGCCGCCATTGGCGAGTGATTAACATGGCAAAAAAAATGGTGGGATTAACGAACAATTTCGAATGCACGAATTCTGGATTAGAAAGCATGCAGAAGGGACAGTCATCTGTGCATATGCAAGCGGATCATGTCGGACTGCGGAGACACCAAGAGCCAAGGACTGCGCGGAACCAGAGGGAGTCCAAAGGAGTTGAATCAAGTGCAACTGGACTTGGTATATATCCGTGAAGACGTTTCGCCTCTCATCCAAGAGGCTTCCTCAGTTCGTGCCTTTCTGACTTGACCAAGCTAGTCAGACTGGCTGGTGATGAGACTCAGAATTTATCCTCTAGGAGTCGTTGTCAGAGCTATTGATATGCGTGGCTCTTTGTGATCCGATGTTTACCAACACCCTTCGCTAACAGAGCCATAGATAGGAGTGGCTCTTTTGTGTACCGATGTTTGGCCGCGCCCGTCGTTATCGGTATTTCAAGGGCTTGATGGCGTGGTATGCTACTTAGATGATATTTTGATAACAGGAACAGATACCACCGCACATCTGCGCAATCTTAAACAAGTGTTACAGAGACTGGAAGAACATGGGCTTAGGCTTAACAAAGAGAAATGCGACTTCTTTCAGAACAGTGTGGCCTACCACGGGCAACTAATTGATGCCGACGGTGTGCGCCCAATTAAAGAGAAAACTGAGGCTATTGACAAAGCTCCTGTGCCGAAAAATGTGACAGAATTGAGGTTGTACTTAGCCATGCTCAATTACTATGGCAAATGTATACCAAAGCTGTCCAGCGAGATTAAGCCTATGACTGAGCTCCTACATAAAGATAAAGAGTGGGATTGGACAAGAAAATGTCAAGAGGCGTTTGAGCGTACTAAAGCACAGCTTGTAGCCGTGCCAGTGCTTACACATTATGATCCTAAACTGCCTGTAATTTTGACATGTGATGCTTCGCCTTACGTCATAGGTGCCGTGATTTCACATCAGTTTCCAGGCAACAGTGAGAAACCTATAGCCTACGTGTCTAGGACACTCACTAAAATAGAAGTCAACTATTCTCAGTTAGAGAAAGAAGCACTTAGTATCATCTTTGGGGTGACCAAGTTTAATGACTATCTGTATGGACGAAAGTTTACTCTGCTTACAGACCACAAACCACTCCTAAAGATACTAGGGCTCAAGACTGGAGTGCCTACATTGGCAGCAGCTAGGCTGCAGAGGTGGTCATTAATTTTAGCAGCATACCAGTATGACATACGTTACAAGCCATCCTTACAACATGCAAATGCGGATGCATTATCGCGTTTACCACTACAGACTCAAGAGGCAGACTCAGATTATAGTTCTGTGTTTAGGGTCTCATTCTTAGATAAAGTGCCAGTGTCCTCACAAGAGATTGCAAATCAGACAATTGGAGCTGGCCTAACCGTCCTTGGCAGAGGATACACATAGATAATGCTCAGAAGGGAAAGTTCAACTTCCTAGTTGTCACTGATATCTATTCACATTGGCCAGAAGTAGCTTTGATGAGTAGCACTACATCTGAAAAGACCATAGAAGTTTTGAGGGGATACTTTGCCACTTGGGGTATTCCAGATGAACTTGTGTCTGAATGGACCACAATTTGTATCTGCTGAGTTTGAAACATTCCTGAAAAACAATGGGGTGAAACACATTGAGAGTCAATTCAAAACCAGTTTGTCTCTCACCAAACCTAATTTCACAGAGTCCATGCAACAGAGACAGGACAGTCAACAGTCCAAGCAAGCAGATAAGGTGGCACAAGTCAGACACTTCCTACCAAAACAGAAGTTGTTGGTTCGAAACCACAGGGGAGGGGAAGGTGTTAAATGGGTGCCTGGGTGCATTGTAAAGGCACTTGGTCCTGTCACATATCTTGTGAAAGTGTATGGAAAGGCGTACAAGAGACATTTCAATCAAATGATCAATACTGAGATTGAGAACTGTAATGTGTCAGATGAATCAGATGATGATCTGAAGGTTGTTCCAAATGTTTCACATGCATGTGTAGCAATACCTGTAAATGTCCCAGAATCCACTGAGAGGGTTGTGCAGCAAGGATCCAGTGATACTGCTCTCTCCTCAGTTGCAGAGGGTGTCCAGAGGCCACAGCGGCATGTGAAGCCGCCTGATAGATTAAATCCATGAGAACCCAGTTGTTATAACAATGTAATGTTGGAAAGATGTAAAAAAAATATGAAATGTTGTTGTACTGTAAATGTACTGGGTTCAGATTTCAGGGGAGGAGTGTAGTGTATGGAGATACACACGAATACGCACGGTGTTTTTGTTTGCAGTGATATGTATTTTATGTTTGACCTCTGACCCTCGATGTCTATTGGTTGTGTATGTTGTATAAACGTAAGCGCGCCACTCTAGTACGCGCCCCTTGGAAGAAGACAGAGTAGGAGAGTCACTCATGTGTTTTCATGCCTGCTTAATGCAGTCGTTTTGTAATGTTACTACGGTCTAGCAAATAAAAGAGGAAGACCAAGATACACCTTGATCATTGTATAATTCAGTTATCCTGTAGATACACGACAGTAGGTTAGGTTAAGTTTAGGTAAGTTCAATGAAACAGGGTTGACGGAACATAGACACACTCCCACCATGGCACTGTAGCTTATGCTAACTGTGCTATCCTTTCAGATAGGGTGTCTAGAGCACTCTTCTCTCACTACTCAAGATGTTACGGGCACTCCAGAAAGGTTCGACCTCAGGCCTGATAGCTGGCCTACTAGGGATAGCATTAACATAGCCTCGTCAGCAAATGATGCAGCATTTATCCTTGTCCCATGGGAAAAAAGTGCACTTTTGACCAGGCCTTCGATTTATTGGCCTGGTTTGCAGTAACCCCTTCTGACTGCAAGCTATTTTTCTGTACTTGGCAGCCCTGTTGATAGTCCTGTTGGTATTTCTGTTGGCCAGCCTGGCTCTTCTATGCCTACGGTCACTGCTAAGTAATGCATGCTAGTAATAGGGGACTCCAGCTGGATAATATTAGCATCGCCACTGTTTACCTGGGGCCAGAGCAACCGACATTGAAGTAAATCTTAGGGTGCTTTCATCATGTAGGCAGAAACAAGGGTACTGATGCATATGATGCACACACTAGTTATAGTGACCTTGTTACTCATGGTGACACCAATGATGTTAGGATAAAACCATCTGGGATCACAAAGAAAAACATACCCAGGACTTGTGACCTCGCCAAAAAGAAGAGTCGGCATCAATTAATTCTAGCTGATCCTTTAACTGTGAAGGGTACTGATGAGATTTGTAGTAGGCTAGCTTCACTGAACTGCTGGCTTGCTTGGTTCTATGAAGAGCAGGGTTTTGTATTTTAATATAACTGGCCCTGCTTCTGTGGCAAACCGAGCCTGCTACCATCAGACGCCTCCATGCTACTGGGTAAGGCACCGCTGTTCTATCCAGGGATACAGTTGCTTACAGCAGGTTTGACACAAGGTACTTAAGGCATGGCAGGCTGCAGGCAATTAGAGAACCTGCTAGACAATATTTTAGTGCAGGTTTGGAGTCTACTTAATCACTCAATGTGTTGAGCCAGGTCAACTCTGATAGTGTAGATTATCAGATTGATGGTGTAGTTTATCAGATTGAGACTGTCTCCTCCCACTGCTGCACAAGTTTGTTTTTTGTTTTTGTTTTTGGTTTTTTTACATACCAAAAGCTCACCATAACAATCTAATTTGCAAAGGCAATGTGTATTACAATTTATCTCAACATATCACAACTGTATCTCTCCGTTGACGTGTACCTTTGGTTTTGTTCAGTATGTACGTGACGCCACCCAGCACAGTGGCAACACTCTTGGTCTGATTCTAGCACGTGGTGTAGTTGTTTCTGATCTGACCATCTTTCCTCTTACATCTGCTGTGTCAGACCACTTTCTTACCAAATTTCAGGTGGCACTTTCTTGTCCTCGCAGCTGTGGCACCAACGTGATCAGAACCCATTATAGTAGCCCATCAACCCTGATAGCACTTGGTGATAGAATGCCAGAGGCCCTAGCTCCTTTCACTGTATTGACTGGCTCTGTCAATAGCTTTACTCGTGACCTAAATGCAACTCTTTCTAATCTTGTTGAGTCAGTGGCACCTCAAACTATCAAAATTAGACGCAATAGGATATCAACACCCTGGTTCACTGACGAGACACATGCTCTGAAACTGGCATGTAGGAAACTTGAGTGGAAATGGCGTAAATCCGCACTTGAGGTCTTTCTTCTAGAGTGGCCCAACTGTTAAGTTATAAACAAGCACTGTCAGCAGCTAAAGCAGCACATTTTTCTCACCTAATTAATGTTAATAAACACAAGCCTAGATTTCTCCTTGACATTGCAGCTAAACTTACTCAAAAACAACCTTCTACTAACTGCTTCCTTTTTACTGCCCATTATTTCCTGGAATTTCTTGGTGTTAAAATTGATGATATTAGAAAAAAATAAGTAATCTACCTACAGACCCTGTGATTCCACTTCCCTATAAGGACTGCACCTGTACTTTCACGTTTTGACACTGTCACACTGGAAACATTGTCCAAGCTGGCTTTGAATGTCAAACCTACAACTTGCCTTACTGACCCCCCTCCCTTGCGAAACTTTTCAAAGAACTTTGACGGTTTCTGGGTCCCCCAATACTAAATATTATAAATTCATCTTTTAACTCTGGCAGTATTCCTACTAATTTTAAAACTGCCATGGTTAAACCTCTCTTAAAGGGACCAAATCTTGATCCGGGGGTTCTCAATAACAATAGACCAATCTCCAACCTTCCTTTCATTTCCAAAATTTTGGAAAGAGTTGTAGCTGATCATCTTTTGGCTTATCTTTCCAACAACAACCTCTTTGAATTTGAACCATTTCATTCTGTGTTTAGAGCCTGTCATTCCACTGAAACTGCACTCACAAACGTGGCGAATGACCTTTTGTTTGCTATTGGTTCTAATTCCACATCAGTGCCACTGTTGCTTGATCATGGTATACTTTTGGAACACCTTGAAAATTACTCAGGTGTTGCAGGTCTGGCTTTGTCTTGGGTTAAGTCTTACGTATCTGATAAAACACAGTGTGTCATCCATGGTAATGTTACAACTGATTTCTCTGCAGTGAAATATGTTGTATCCCAGGGCTCAGTTCTTGGTTCTTTGCTATTCTCCCTTTCCATCTCCCCTCTTGGCCATATTTTAAGGAGCTATGGAATAAATTTCCACTGCTACGCTGATGATACTCAGCTGTATGTACCTTTCAAGTCAGACAATCAATCTCATATCAGTAATCTAGAGACATGCTTGTCTTCAGTGAAAAATTGGATGTCATCTAACTTCTTACTACTAATTTCTGAAAAACGGAGATCGGCCCTGGAAGACAAGGTCACCTTTATGACCAAGAAACGGTATCTCTTATGTGCGATCTCCCAGTTCTACAGCCAAAAATCTAGGTGTTATATTAGCTCAATCCCTATAGTTTGAATTTCACATTAGAGAAATCACCAAGACATCCTTTTCTGTCTATGAAACATTGTCAAAATCCGGTCTTTTCTGTCCATGACTGATGCTGAGATCCTGATCCATGCTTTTGTGTCATCCAGATTAGATTATGCAATGTTCTTTTTTTCTAACCTGACACACGCTAGCACTAAAAACCTTCAGATGGTTCAAAATGCTGCTGCTACAATATTAACTAAAACAAAAAAAATTCACTATATCACATCAATTGTAACCTCCCTTCACTGGCTACTTGTTCATGCTGGATCTGACTTTAAAGTGCTACTTTTAACGTATAAAATCCTTAATGGGCTTGCACCTCATTTATGAACCTTCCCGTGCCCCTTGTTTTGAAAGTGCAGACCTCCTCTCTGTACCTAGAGTTAAAAAGCAGTCTGTAGGCTGCAGAGCCTTCTCTTACCATCCCCCTTTCTTTGGAATAGTCTCCCAGCCACCATCAGAGAATATGACTCAGTAGACTTTTTCAAATCTAAACTGAACACCCATCTGTTCTCATTAGCTTTCGGCTAGTTGTCTTGTTTTTTTGGTAGTTTGATTTCCTTCTGAACTTTGTCACAGCTATCCTCTTTTGGGAGGATCTCAGTCTCAATGTATTTATAACTATAGGTCTTAGCAGTAAGCTAATCTTTATTTCCCCTGTATATAGTCAATCCTTGTGTATATATCTGAAGATTGTTGTGTTGTAGTGTTTGTTATATTATGTTAAGTATACTGAGAGAGCCACGACACCGGAGTCAAATTCCATATATGTGCAAACCGACATGGCCAATAAACATGATTTTGTAATCTCTTGGTTTTGTCCTGCTGATGAGAATGTTCCTAAACTTTCTGAAGGCATCGCACTGTTTTAACTTTCTGTTTGTATCTCTGAGCACGCGTGTGCCCATGTTGTGTGTCCGTCCCCAACTCTCTCTCTGTCTCTCTCTTTCTAATTTTCCAGGACAATTTGTCGTGCCTTATGGTCTGATGACCATGGATCGTCTCTCTCTCTCTCTCTCTCTCTCTCTCTCTCTCTCTCTCTCTCTCTCTCTCTCTCTCTCTCTCTCTCTCTCTCTCTCTCTCTCTGTCGACCGCCCGATGACTTTGGAGCCTGTTTGTGATGCATCCTGTTTACCCTTGGTCACAGTCCCACCCTCCTGGAGATTTATGCCATCGTTTGAGCTGTTCTCATTCAAAATTGCTTTCATGTTATTTGTTTTAGGTATGACAACTTCGGCATCACTCTTATCACTTCTCTCATCATCTTTCTCTTTTTGAATGCTGTGTCGAAGTCTGCCTCGCCTCCCGTGTGCATGTTAAGTCTATTCTCTCTGCATGGCCCCGCTGAGCAGAGCTGGGTTTGTGGCACGGGGTTCTGCCGGCTCTTGAGTTTATCTGTGAGGTTTCTGACGTTGTCTTGGATGGACACCGATTTACTAAATTTGCCTCGAACTCTCTTTACAAGATTATTACCCAGCACATTTAAATTTGCTATTTTTTTCCATTTAGTGTACGTATTCTACATTACCTTTATCTTTGTAATCTATGATGTTACATTATAATTCTGTTATTTTTGTATATTTTGTGCATTTGATACCTATTGCATATCTGTCTGTCCTGGAGGATGGATCCGTCCTCTGTTGCTCTTCCTGAGGTCCCATATCTTTTCCCTGATAAGGTTTTACTTGTGGAGTTTCTCCTCGTTCGGGTTTAGGGTCCAAGGATAGAGGGTGTCTTATACTGGTGTATATTGAACTGATTGTAAAGCCTTTCAGGACTACCTTGTGAATTTGGGCTATACAAATAAACTTGACTACTCGACAAATAATATGATTTTAAATCTAGTTGCAGATTTATGTTTTACTGCTGGGTTGGCGGCCCATCAAGAAGCCCATTTAGAGGAATAAAAAGATTGGTTGAAGGAAATTGCTTCAGATCAAAGATAAACAACTGTCAAATCAAAGAGGACCATAGTCCCGTTCCCACAGTCGGAGGTGCTTGTGAGTTAGGCCGCGAGACTGAGCTCCTGCTGCTGTTGTCTTTTCTAGGAGAGCTCCGGGAACCTCCAGGGGGTCATAACCACAAAAGATCTGCCATTGCTCCTGTTACTCTCCACCACTTCAAGAACAAACCCTGCACTGAAGAACATACTAGAGAGGGAGGAAAAATGGTGAAGGCAGGCCTTCAATCCAAGAACAACGCAAACAGCAGGATTTCCAACCCCCTCAGCAACCTCATTGCTTTCCTCCTCCTTTTCATTTCTTTCTCCTGCTGTCTATGCCGACAATTGCTCAGAGAGGTGCCAGCTTGCAAAAGCAACACAAAGGAGGTAAAAGAAGGTTTCTGCAAGGTCTAATCCTGAGGAGAGGGTTGGCTGAAGTCTCTTTTTCTCTCTCCCTCTCTCACTTGCTCTCTCTGTGTGTCCATCCAACAGCCCCGTTTCTTGATGAAAATGTCCTGCTGGATGAAGGCATTAGTTGCCTGCTCTAATCCCGTGTAATTTCCCACAATCCCCTTTGCCTGCATCCTGCCAAGGAGGCCTTGGGACGCCCCGCTGAGCCCCTAGCTGCTGGCTTTGGTGTTCCCACACTCCTGCTCACACAGTACTTCCTCCACCGGAGGGGAGGAAACAAGACACTCCGTCTTTGCTTCCCCCCCTTTCATCTCTCTTTTCATCAATCTCTGAGCAGGGGCAGCGGTCGCAGCTACTATCTACTGATAAATGCGTCTCAGATTCTAACCTCAGGCCGGCTGTCAGAATCAAACGACACAAGAGACAGGTTTAAGTCATTAGCAGAATTAAAACCCTTCGTCCACTACTGGCTGACCCAAATCACTAGTGTGTGTGGCCTTGTTGTATTGTTGCCTTCATCGCTAATATTGTGTCTGTGTAAGGGTGTGTACATCGGCCGGCCGTAATAATCCTGCACAATCGCCTGCTTATGTAAAATGCTTTATGATCATCTTTTTATTGCTCGGCACATCAGGTCAGCTGGGGAAACTGTCGAGTGACATATGGTCTGTCCTCGTGTTCAAAAGTCTTGAAAACAGCGAATCCGTAAGACGAATCAAATGATCAATCTATTTTATATGCTGCGATGTGCACAGGAGTCATGTAAAGTGGGTTTGAAAGGGGCCTTGGATAAAACGCACCGATTGTGTCAAAAACCATTTGGTACTAATCAATGACCCCATTCAAAGCACTTTGTAGTAGTTGTTATCCACATGTGCTGAAGAGAAATACTAAAAGTACCGTAAATCAAAGCTCAATATAGTGTAAAGGCAGATGTTCAAATTGCAGACTAGACATGTGTTTCTGTTCACTGTGAAATTCTTCTTCGGTCTCTTATATTTGCTTTGAATTAGCCCTTAGAAAAACTTTAAAAAGAAGTACCACCTTAAATAGTATGATGGAAGATGGCTGATTTTAAGTTTGAACAATTTGTCTGACTTACAGATTATAATAATAATAATAATAATAATAAACTATTTGTATAGCACCTTCCAAAACCAGGTTACAAAGTGTTTCACAAAACAATATAAAATCAACAGTATTCGAAATGACACCAAATTTAAAGGAGCTAATGAAAATTCCAGGACATCCTTATCCTTGTCAAGGATGACAGAGAGAAAATAACAAACGAGTATATAATAGGAGGAATAAAAGATACACTGTGAAAAAGCTTCTCTGTCCATGTAACCTTTTAAGAAATAACTTAAAAGATGTTTCTAAGCACCCCCCCCCCACACAATTCAAGATAATTAGGTAAGGACAACTGTTTTTCCTTACTAAGCCCTATTAGCCAGCATAAAAGCACACCTAAGCCAGGCTGTGAGTGTTAATCATGTCACATTAGGAGCTGTGGGCATCACGGCTGAGTCTCAGGAGACCACACTGTGGTCAGCAAGTTTGAATCTGCTCATGTGTGCATGTCTATATGAGTCTGTTAGCCTATACATCACAAGCATGTGTGGGGTCTGGGTCTGTTTAAAACTTACACCTTTTAATTTGACCAAGAATAATTTCATAAGTGTTTGGGGTATACTTATGTATCTGTGAGTGACTATTTCCAGGCACTGTATTCCAGAAATTGTTTGAAATTCCTGCACTGATCTGCACATGTGCCTGTGTATCAGTGTGTGTGTGTGTGTGTGTGTGTGTGTGTGTGTGTGTGTGTGTGTGTGTGTGTGTGTGTGTGTGTGTGTGTGTGTGTGTGTGTGTGTGTGTGTGTGTGTGTGTGTTTGTAATCTCTGGTCTGGCTTCCATTTGTCGCCCCTGTAAATTATGCAAGTCATCTCTGAATTCGGCATGCAGTGACACCTCAGTAGCCTATTAGTGGCTTTACTTCTGTAAACACAGCACTGTTACATGAAAAGGGGAGGACACGGGCCAACAATCAACCCCATCAGCACACCGAGGAGCCTACGTTGCATAGCCTATATGTACACGCACACGCACACGCACACACACACACACACACACACACACACACACACACACACACACACACACACACACACACACACACAATGTTGGAGTCATGCCAAAGAGCCTTTAGGGCTAGCCTGCGGCTGTTCATCATGGCTGATTGTAAACAACGTATATATGGCCAAGTTCAAACAGAGGAGAACATTGGCTCCTGATGTCATTACATTACATTCTTGGCGCTTTTCATTTTCTAAGTGGTGCCTTATTTACTGAGGGGCAGCGGGCCGAGTGTAGATTAATAACGATGGTTGGCAGACTTTTCACAGAGAGTCGTAACCTGATGGAAACCAGAAATGATGCTTTTTAGATTGTTAAAACAACTGCGATCTCGAGCCCTTTAAAGCGACATCGTGTAATTTTCCTGCTGATTAATTAAGTGAAGGCGACAACGTGGTCGTTTCTCGGCGCACAGGAATGGACCACGCGTTTGTGGCTGCATAGCCTCTACCAATAACAAGCCATTGCTGAGGAAACAAACACTTCAGAACGGTTGACGCTGGATCAACGGCCCCGCATTCATTCGCATCGCGCCTCGTAGCGAGCGTCATTTCCTGCGCGCGAATAAAGGGTCACGTCTTCTTCGCTGGTTTTGCGACAACGCCGCCCGTGCTTTGTCTCGCCAGGCTATGTGAGTAGCGGCGGAGTTACGCTGCAAAAAAATTACAAGCTCTCTTTCTAAGTCTCGTAATGCTTACTTCAAGATACTGTACGCAAGCTTTTCTTACATCACTGCTTGTTTCAAGGAAGTGGATTTGTTTCATGAACATAAGGAATTTTCACTAAACAGAAAAAAATAAATCTTAAAACGAGATAATGAGATATTCTTTCTTTTTCAGAGTAAATGTCTGGCGGCCTGTGCCGGGTGTCTCGCCGCCGGCCGCCCAATGACTGCTGGGATAGGCACCAGCATCGCCGCCAGCGATATTATGAACCCTACATAGCCCTCGCCAAAATCCCGTACCCTGTCCCAAATCTCGCGAACGGACGCCGGATTTCCGCTGCGTTGCTAAGGAAACAATCAACTATCAACTCGGTGCGAAGCAAAGCTAACGTTAGCTACCTTCAATTTTGTAATTTTGTATTTTTCGCAATTTTGGACAGCTGGCTGCTTTTGTAATTTTGGACTGCTGGCTGTCAACAACAGAACGGAGGTAAGTAACGTTAGTTGTCTGAACATGAACATATATCTAATAAATAGACTTTCTCACATTTAAGAAAGCTGATCAGTAAGTTGTTACCTGTGTATAAATGTAAAAGTCATATTACTACAATATAGGAGCTCGTTTTGTTTGTAGTCATGATAAGGGGTGAAGTATCCTATGCTCAAACGTGGAGCAAGCAAAGATTGAGTTAAAAACGTTAATGTTGATTGTGGATAACTTAGACAGGTTAAATTGTGGGTGTACAGCGTTTCCTTGATGAGCGCTAACCCCATAACAACATATTTTCGCGTTGCTACGGTGGCGCACACGTGACAAAGCCAGAAACGGGATTTTGGCGAGGCCTATGTAGGGTTCATAATATCGCATCCCGGCCGTCAATCCCATGCGGTCTCACACAGGGGGGAGAATTTGAATATGTGAGTGTTTTTACAGTAATAACATTAATTTTATACAGTATTTTTACAGTAGTTTTCCCCGGGTGCTGCAGCTGCCCACTGCTCCTATACAATAGCATAGGTTAAAGGCAGAGGACAAATTCATTCTAAGAATACAATTCGCTGTAACAATACAATGACAAAATAAAGCAGCTTTATTCTTCTAAATGCACAGCACTTTGTCACAGTGATATTAATGGAGGGAAACAAGAACCTCACAATGAATGCAGAGTGATGTTGTTTTGCTGGAAAGCCCCTTGAGGCAAATTTGTAATTTGTGATATTGGGCTGAACAAATAAAATTGACTTGACTTGATGTTCAATAGACACTAGACTACTCACCTTAACTGACATGAATACATTCAGTTGAAATCCAATTTCTCTGGCAAAGAACACGGACATCAGTGATCGATGGGTGTAGTGTCCGGCCATTATCGGAGCTCTTGCCAGCAATCCCCAGGGTCATTTGGTGTCAATGACTGTACAACTGTTTGTTGTGAATGAGCCATCAATGGTTGATTGTCAGAGACATGGAAATGTAAAAACAGTTTCAGTGCTTTCGCCTCATCTAAACTGACTGGTCCACAAGGTGAGGTAGTCCATAAAAGTGATAAAAAAAATGGCCCAACAAGTCAAGTCCTCGTTGCTTTTTAAGATAGGCTGTAAAGGTGGATGATTTTACTGCCTCGTCCTAATGATTCAGGGCAGTTAAACTCACACAGAAAAAAAAACAAGCTTACGTTTCCTTGACATTGGCAGGGGTGGAAAAACAGGAACTTGTCTTTTTTTCTTTTTTTTTTTATCAGACCAAATCAAATCTTAATTACCTTTTCTATATAGTGGTTGCCAGGTGCTGCCTACACTGGCATGTGTTTCCCCCTTGATTTGCCAAGGCCCATTCTGTACGGGCCTATGTATAGTTATGAATGCTGTTCCAAGGAGAAGCCAGTGAGGAGCCATTCACTAACCTTGTAATGGTTTGTATGCCCATTAAATCAGGGTTAAATGCTGCCTATATAGGCCTGAATGCTTTGCGTAATTATCCATAGTGGGATAATTGCAAGGTCACCAAGTGTTATTTTATGCAAACTGATAAAAAGATCTTCACTTATAGCCAGCCACTAACTACTGATGCTCTCAGTGCAAGTTCAGTCAGGAAGACCTCTCCCACATCTTCAAGCTCTTAGACTATGTAGGAATATGTTCAGTGGTTCTGTAATTCCATAGTCATAAAATGGTATCGCTTTAAACAACAGGCCATTCATTACAAAGAAATGACCAAATAGTGCGCAAGTAAAATAGATGGAATTGAACTATGATGAGTGGTAATTACTGAGTAATATGTGTGTAAAATAGATTAATTTCTAGCTTTAGTTTGCTTCTTTGTCATTAAAATGTGCTGTTAACAATAACATATATCAAACACTGTATGGGGTAAATCCACAAATCACATTGTACCGAACACAAGTATTTTGCATCCTTTGTGTCACAAAGATCAATAGTAATTAGCTATTAAACTTGAATATAAGGTGAATATTGAATGTCCTGCTGAGTAACATAGCTATATAACACTACATTCAAAATTCACCTTATTTTCAAACCCTTCATGTCTCATCCTTCCTAATCAGCCTATGTTGTTATTTGTCCGTCTATTTCAAGCTGTTTATTGAATACCCCCATGCAGCTGTCATTCAGCGCCATACACCTTTTTTAATCCGCCACCCTTTCAGCTCCACCATTGTTATGGCCCCCGTCTATCGCCCACTTCCACTGCCGGGAAGCCTCAAGGGGGACGCCCAGTATTAAGTTTGTAGGCTCATACATCCCGGTACATTCAAGGTTAAAATGTGTTCTAATCATGACGGGGTCACCACTTAAAACAAAGTTCAAGGGTGTCCGGGTAGCGTGGCAGTCTTATTCCATTGTTTACCAACATGGGGATCAGCAGTTCGAGTCCTTGTGTTATCTCTGGTTTGGTCAGGCATCCCTACATACACAATTGGCCGTGTCTACAGGTGGGAAGCCGGATGTGGGTGTGTGTCCTGGTCGCTGCACTAGCGCCTTCTCTGGTTGGTCGGGACGCCTGTTCGGGGGGGGGGGGGTAAGGGGAACTGGAGGGAATAGCATGATCCTCCCACGCGCTACGTCCCCCTGGTGAAAATCCTCACTGTCAAGTGAAAGGAAGCGGCTGGCGACTCCACATGTATTGGAGGAAGCATGTGGTAGTCTGCAGCTCTCCCGGCTCAGCAGAGGGGGTGGAGCAGTGACCAGGACAGCTCGGAAGAGTGGGGTAATTGGCCAGATACAATTTGGGAGAAAAGGGGGGGGGGCAAAAAAACAAAGTTCAAGATTAGATGACAAAAATTCAATGTTCAAATAAATTACATTTTGGCATCTTAAATTGAAATAAGATAGGAAAACCTGAAGAAAAAAGAAAAAAGAAAAAAGCTTGATAGCACCATCAATCTATTCAGCAGCGGATTATGAAACAGCAACTTCACAGGAAGTCACACATTTTATAATTTCACTCAAATGTGTCTCGCATAAAGTAAAGGCCTTGTGCTTGTGATGCTAGCTGGTGAAGTACATCCATTTTGTTTGTCTGACTTGTGTGATGGTCCACAGCAGAGCAAATGAGTAATTAAATTTCCCGAGAACTTAAAAGCACGACTTCTGTATGAAATTTGATACCCCGATAATGGGGTCGATGCTTCAATTTGCTGGCGTATCACAGAAATATGAATGTTGTGTTTTGACAAAGGGGAAGTGTGGGTGGGGTTTGAAGACTTGTGTATCCACTCATAATAATACTGAATTCATCAGATCCTTTGTAAAACCAAAATGCAAATTTATCTTTGTTAAGTATGTTCTGGTAATTTTATCGTGGTGTCTTTCTTCACAAATGTGAATGAGCCTGAAAGCGGAGCGGCCTGCAGACTAAACTAAAGGTGTAGTATCTGAATCATCGCTGTGCCTGTAGACGGTAGTGGTTAGCCTGTATTCTACAGAACATAGCAAGAGTGAGTAATCAGAGCATAGCTTAATTGTTCGCCGTTTGGACTATGGGAAGATTTGTAGACTTTATTATGTGTCATGTACCAGGTCTTTCTTTAAAGCCTACCTTAGTCATATGAGGAAATTCGGTTGTGTGGCTTGTGTAGAGGCAGTTTTATTTTTCTCTCTGAGGGCTGTCATGTGGGTCTTTCCCTTTTATATACTGTTTTTTACTGTAAATAGATACCAACAGTTACCCCCCCCCCTCCTCCATCACTGACTTAGTTTCAAAACCAGTTTGTTTGACAAGTTCTCTGTCTTGACCAGTGAGTGGGTGCAAAGCGCTGAAGGAGATGTAAATTGGCCGTAAAGTCAACAGCGAACTTGATAGCCACTTTGCCCCGTTGCTACATTCTCATTCACATGCAGGGCACCGGTGACAAAAACAGCACACTGATCTTGAACATGATTTGGGCCTCAACCCTCATTATGTATGCCACTTGTACACGAGATTAGTTCAGACACACTCAAAACCGAAACCATGAGACGCCGTCAGTTTCCTCACGTCGTCGATGGGAGGGCGAGACGCACTTGTGCAACGTTTCAGAAACAGGAAGTTGCACACTCAGCAGTGCTTCAAGAGAGGAATTGGTTCTTGAATTTCTCATCCAAAAATAAAACATTTTGGTTATTCAAATAAGCAGCAACATTTTCTGCTTAGACAATAAGCGTGAAACTGTTACAGAGGCCGCCTTGGACCGAGGTTGCAGTTGGTAGTGGCCATGACAAATGTTGGCACATCACACACTCACCACCATTCATTGGCCTAAACACACAGCTGTCCAATGAAAAATCAACACTGCCACAGCTGGCGGCCTGTTTGCATTTCCCTGACAACGAACAATCTCTACAAACAATGGCCGAATATGGCCAGTGCCCTACCACTCCCCTAAATCCCTTCCCCTTACCCCCTTTATTCCAACCCCCACCACTCCACTTGTTTGCATTCCCTGCTATATGACATCACCACCAGGGGTCAAATCCCAATAAGCTGATTGGCTGGCTACGGCGAAATTGCTGATCAGGTCCAAAGATCACAAAGTCTTGCCAAGTGGTGACATCAGTGTGTGGAGCTTAGCCAATGGCAGAGATATGCCTGGATGGCTCTAAAGCAACATCCTATTCACACAGAGACGCATAAATGCGCACACACACACACACATGCACACGCACACCACACATGCGCACACGCACACGCACACACACAGAGCAAGAGAGCAAAGCAGCTTTCCAGTAACAACAAATGCAGCCATGTGTCCCTTCAGTCCATCCAGCTGATATTTAGAAGGGGATGTAGGGCAACTGAGAGGGAGCAGACTCGTAAATAAAAGATATGCTGTGGTTGTGCTTTGTCTCTGTTTCTCATTGACCCTCACTTCAAATCTTTATGATGAGCTGACAATATGACAGAGTGGCTTGCCTTCACCGCAAAAACATTGTGTGTGTGTATGTGTGTAGTTACAGATATCTCTGTCTCTGTCTCTGTGTGTGTGTGTGTCTCTCTCTCTCTCTCACACACACACACATGCACACACACACACACACACACACACACACACACACACACACACACACACACACACACACATGCACACACAAACACACAGGGGGGGGAGGGAGGGGGCATGTGTGCACCAGTGTGTATGTGTAAAGACCTTACCCCAGTACATTGACCCAATGTGACTCAGCTTTGTGAATGAAATCCAACCGCAAAATTAGAATCTAACTAATGAGTCACACTTTTGATAGACGGTTCTCTTCATAAGTTTGCTACACACGAGCCAGTTCCCGGACAAGCCGGTTTAACATAAAGTGTGTCTACATTATCTAATTTCCGTCTGGAGAAATCCCGTTCCCTCTAGACGTGACATTGATTAATTTTTTCTTCATTTCAAAAATTTAATTAGAGGATAAACCTCTTGAGATGCACCATCTCGTTTTCAAGGGGGGTCCCCTTGAACAGTTGGCCTTTGAAACGGTGGCTGACAAGCCGACCAATCAGATACGGAATAACTCCCCACAAGAACTCCCAGGGCCCTCTGACGGAGGCCATGTTTACTCTCACATCGGGGTCCGTACTTAAGCAATAGTGACTACGAGCCGTTCTCAGGACCTCTTTAACCATACAAAGACTTGTGAAGCGAAGCGTACAATCGCTTCTTAAACTCCTCGTGTATACTCACCCATGTTTGGGGGGAAAAAAAATCCTAGTTGCACCGTATTGTACCACTGAGAGGTGGCGGTAGACAATATAGGTTTTATAGTCAGTAAATCTGCTGTGCGAAATTACAAATGCAGGATGGAGGACCAAATATAAAGAGAAGATCACGCCCATCCGAGTTCGACGGCCTTCTGTCCAAGTCCGTGTCCCAGACAGTGATAAAACCATGACTTCACTGACCTCAGAGCGATCAAATCCACAAGTCCTTAACGCACAGATGCCACGTTGTTGCCAAAAAGCTTGGGATGGGGGGAATTTTGTTAAAATTTTTGTGTACTTTCCCCCCTCTCTCTCTCTCTTCCTTTTTCTCTTGGATGCAACAAGTGCAGATTGAATTGTTTGTCAGCCTCTGTAAATTAAGGGATTGTCTTTCTCCTCAAACGGGTTATCCCCCCTGGTCTTTCTCGTGACGAGTTTTGGAAAATCAGGGGGTTTCTGTTGCACCTACTATTATGCTTGAAATGCTACTAATGATGTGGAAATATACATCCTCTTTTTTGCTTTCAAGTTACACGTGTATTCGAGCCTCCGAGTAGGGTTATTAAACTGCAATCAAGGCCGTAAACAGATCGAGACTTCTCTCATTTAGCCAATAATAGACATCGAGCACCGCATTTCACAATAGCAGCCTTTGTCAAGGCTTAAGGGAAGCACAGTATGTGGTAATGAGTGAATGAAAGGATTTAAGAGCAGCTCTCAATTAGTCATCAACTGGTAAACAGTTGCACATCTGAGTGACTGGCATTGACTCCGCTGCAGAAGAAAAGGCAGGAAATCCCATCAAACTGGAGACTCACGTCGCAAACAGACAAGCACCCACGTTCTTGTACACAAAATGAACACGGTCCAGTCAGTTGCACACAACCCTTCCCATCTCTCACCAGTACCCTTTACAAACTGCTTTGCCTGGTAACAGATTAGAAGGTTGGCAGACACTGTGGGAGGTGCCTGTGTGGCCTCTTGTCTGTCTGGCGAATAAACTTTGACTCAGATCTCTGGCGTCGATCCCGCTGGTTGCTGGTGAGGGAATGTGTGGCTGAAAGAAGCACACATTCATTCCTATGGGACGGTGACATCACTAAGAGCCCTGACACGCCGTCTGATTTTGGACGTCTTGGAGCCGTCCCGGACAACATTTTTCAAGCTGTGGACAAAATTGTGAACAGTGGTCTGCTGTCTTATGGGTCTTACGGTGTGATGGGGTTAGTATTAAAGACAGAGCGCTGATCCACCAAGTTTTAGTATTGATATTATGGCGGGTGGTGCAACAATAAAATCTACCACCATCATGGTCAGTGACCAATAGGAGCACGGTGAAAAATTATGCCATGGAGCGCCGCTGTGGACAGACTGTAAACATGTCAAAAATCCTGCTCCTTTTCTTTCTTTTTTTAAAATAGGTTTTTTCTGCCTGACCATTTTTAATGTCTTTTTTTCAGTGTCATTGGGCACAGTCAGCTTGCACAGTGGATGCAAGTTGTAGCCTCTATGTTCAACCAAACACTCATTGTGACCGTTGTCTCACCTCATCTTTGCACAGTCTGATACAGGGGGAGGTATATCAAGACTTTACACTTTTCCCCCCTGACAGCGTGACATACAATAAACTTTCAAGGCAGGCACAGTCATACAGTTTGCCGGGCCTTAAAGCAGCGGAGAGGAACAATGGCGTAGAGGCTGGTTTAGTAGTGGCCTTTGTGACCCAAACTCCCCTTTGTGTGCTCTGTGTTTCTGTTAGGATTTATGACCTCTTTTACTTTGTTTGATAATAATATTCTTGTTTTGATATGTTTTCATTCGCCTCGGTGAACTATGTACCAGCACTAGTTCAAAATAGAAAATACAGTGTAGTATGTTGTATGTTTTAGCCTCAGATGTTAACCATTGACTTGTGTTTTACTTGGTAACAAGAGAAAAGGCCTGCAGCTCCACAGTCAGTAGTGATGACAGATGTGGGAAAGTCTTCATTTTAAAGCAGCCTGCTTGGACAGGGAATCACACTGGCAGCCAACAGAAACATCCTGGTGGGAAGGACCTCTGCTGGCATATATTACACCTAAGACAGGTGAGATTTGTGATCTGTTCAGGGACGTTGTAATTTACAGATCAAGCGCTGGATATTGTATAATTCAGCCACACATACTTGTAAAACTCGCTGTCAGGTTGTACGTAATTCTTCTGCTTGTTAATGATTGATTGGCCAAGTGTTAAACATCATACTGTAGCGGAGTCGGGAGGCAATCACAGGAACTGCCGCGGCCGGGACGCAAACCCGTGTCGCCCGCACCGCTGGAGACGTCGCTGACCGCTCGACTAAAGAGTCAGAACAGCCAGCCAGCGGCCAACGTGTCTACTTATCCATGCACGTTACAGTACCCCCCTCCATCGGGAAGCGCGTCCCCGCGCTTAAGCATATCAACTCCTTCACGCCTCTGGGCGCATACGCTTCTGATTGCCTTACGGTTTCACCATCCCACTTCTGACACCAATGTAGCAAATTCGGGGGGCAGTCTGGAAGACCGTCGCCACAGCCGGGACGCGAACCCATGTCTCCTACTCCCCAAGCGACAACGTTAAATCGTCAACTAAACAATCATCCTTTAGTCGAGCGGTTAACGATGTCGCCTGCGGTACGGGCGATACGGGTTCGTGTCCCGGTCGCGGCAGTTCCTGTGGTTGCCCCCCCCCCCGAATTCACTGCAATACCATTGTGCCTTTATCAGTGGCTTGGCAGTAACTCTTTTCCTGATACACAGATTCCTCAATGACATTATAATACGAAACAACGTAGACATGGCCGAGACAATATACTTGTACACATCCATAACAACTGCATGTCTTAATTTATTTTCTTTTTGTTACAAACACGTCGCTCTCGTTTGAACGTTTTTTTACATACGTCTGGCCATATAGGCTTGGCTGTTTCGTGGGGTTATTAACACCTTGATGGCAGGGTAGTAAGGGGGGTAGTATACTCGAAATGACAAAACACCGCCTAACATGAACATGAACACTTCCGTCATTATGCTCTTTGTTTGTTATGTCCCTCCACGTCGCTGGGGGCGCTGAATGGTTACGGGGCAGCTGCTACCACAGTTGAACTCCGCGCGAAACGAAGACGCAAATTTCTTTCACCGCCGGAAGCGAATGTTCGCTCGCATGGAAGTGAAGGGGAGATGAGTATTCGCCGGTGTTAATTTCGCACATCTGCGACCGTAACCACAGAATTTGAGCACATTTTATTGTCTTTAAAGTCTCAGCGTGCTCCAGCGTAGAGATGAGGGGATCCTTACACAAGTTCAACAAGTTGAACTCAGCGTCCGACCACCAAACCTGATAAATGGACCAACTGCAGACAGGGGAGGTTTACAGATTGATAGCTAATTGGTGGGCTGCACGAACGCCACACGCTTCGTGTTTTTGTTCACCTCTTGATCGAAAGGTGCCGTTTGTTCGAACAGTTCTGCTTTGTTTTGAATATGCTGCCGCCTTAAGAAGGAGCAAGGTAACAGATATCCATTTCAATGTGTTTTTTGGCTTAACTTTCTCTGTCTTGGCTGACGAGTTGTGAGAATGCTTCCTCTTAAACTGTTTATCAACTTGCAAAATATAGTGACGTATCTTACGCCGAGTCACCTCACACCGTTGACAATGAGCGATTTTCTGCAGCCAAAATTGCTCAATAGCCTATGATACGTCTCAGATAATCTTACGTCACTTTCTTTATAGAGTTCCACTTTGTCTGATAGCATAAGGCCACGGGCGAGCGGTGACTTATACAAAATGAAGAAAGTATACTTAGCACAAAAAGTAAGGAAATGTGTGTTTGGTAGATTATGTCTTTGTTGTAACAATACTTCTTGGCAATAAATCTTATACCGTTGGAAAGCCTGTTTATTTCCCTTTTAAATGGTGCCACGTTTGTAAGGAACATGCATTTGTGGGATGAGCAGCAGAGCTGAGTATGTGGGTTGCGCCCATGAAAAATTTGTCAAATCTTCTCTGCCAGTTCCAAACAGCTTATTTTGCTGTTGCTATTGACTCTTGTTTTGACCTTCTGGTACCCCAGGTGCTGACAATCAGGTGTCTGATGTAAGATTTATTGCCAAGAAGCATTGTTACAACAAAGAAATAATCTACCAAACACGAATTTCTTTACTTTTTGTGCTAAGTTTAGATCAGCTATGTTTGTGGTCGTGCTTTCAATATTTCAACACGAGTCGGTGGAGCTGATATATAGAGGCATGTTTTGAAACCGAAGTATGCATTGCACTGGAATTCAATCTGTGATACACGAGCCTGTGTTTGCTTTGATATTGAGAAGGCAGCAGTGTTTTGACAGCTTTCAACCTTCGATGGAGGAAGAAAAGGGGAAGGGGAGAAGGATGGGTGGGTGTGGCAGAGAAGGAATTCTGAGCTGCTCAATGTCACACTATAGGGAGGATTCCACGGAGAAGGGGGGATGGGGGAGACTGCTGGACAGCCTATCAGTGTGTTTGAGAAGATAGCGAGGAAAAGGCTGGCTGCCTGAACCACAACAGGATGTAGAAATAAAGAGAGGAGGGATAGACAGAGGAGCCCATTCATTTGAAGGTTCAAGCATGCACCCACACACACACACACACACACACACACACACACACAAACGTGCATGCGCGCACACACACACATGCATGTGGCAATGCATGCGTGTGCACACACACACATACACATTTAAACCCTCTTCCATCTGTCTTTACTGATTCTAATGCACACATCCATGCAGGTGAGCAAACACACACACAGGCACACACACACAAACTCATATATTTATATATATAAACATAATGTCGAGTAACAGTAGGGAAGGGCTCTGGTCTATGGATATTAACGCCCCCCCCACCCCCACCCCACCATCTTCCACCAAATCTGCTCACTAGCACGAGAGTCCAATGGAAGAGGAGAAGGGAAAGTAGGGCACGTCTGCAGATTTAATGAAGCAAAAAAGCACTGTATGACAAGCTTATGTTTTCTCCTCCAGCAGAACTGCTCCCTTCAAAAGACAGAATCCTTTCTCCTCTGACATGCTCTACTGCCAATCCCAGAGTAAAGCCTTACTGAGGGCCACGCAGTACTATTTGTTTCAGTTGTAGCTCCAGTCTTCTGCACATAGATACAAATGAGTGGAAACTGAAGACTGGAGTTCAGTCCGCCACATGCCACAGCAATCATTATTTTGATGTTTAAAAAGTGTGGGTTTTCTTTCCAGTGTAATCCAATTGAGGGGCCTTGAGTCATCCTTCAAACCATCTTACATCTCGAAACTCTTTCTTTCTGATTTGTTTAAAATTGAGGTCACTATTTTATGTTGACCGGTTAGATCAGACACCGCTAACTCAAGGAAAGTAGGATTCTGTCGAAACTTGGGATCTTAGGCTTAAGATGCATGTTACGAGCCCCTATATGGCCTTAATTCAGTCCTCTCTTGTTATGCACACTGCTATCACCGAGCTCTGAAAGATATTCTATTTTAGTTGAGATGTACTCAAGCTCATGTCACCTGGGGGACTTGGTTGCTAAAACAGGAGCACACACACCGTCCCATTGGTATTCCAAACACACACAAAAATGGGCACAGATGTAAAAGCATTCAAGCATGCATACACTCACAGACACACAGGCACACAAAATCAAACAAACACATATGAGCTTGTGCAAAAATACGTACACGTACTTAAGAAGCCATCTTTGCTGGTCTTCGTTCAAGAGTCGAGAGGATGAAGGGGACAACCATGTATCCAGAAACAGCTGAATATGTGGCTAACTACATCCTGAGGTAGGCTATAACTCATTATTGTGCTTCATGATCGTTATCATAAGGCCTTGTTCACAATTCGAAGCAAACGTCTTTCTGCCATATGTTTCAATGGTTGACACGAAGACGTTGCGTCCCCAATTGAGGACAACGGTTGTTGTTTCACGAGGCTGGATGTTATTTCTTTACCAACAACATGTGACAAGTGGTGACATGACTCAGATTCTTTGCCATAAAGGTGTTAGCGTGACATTTCTGGAGTGACTGCCAACTTGTTTGTCTCCATTTCCAGTGCAAGGCAGACACTTGACCATGTGGCGGTTGTGTTCTGCCTTGAAATATATAGAGAACAGTTACGGTTTTAAGGAAACCCCCTTTCAAAATAAGATTCTTTTTTTTAAGTTTTACAACGCTTTGTTTAAAGACATTAATTTTAGGGGAATGGGAAAAACAAGTTCCTCCCCCGACTTGTGTTTCGAAATCAGACTGTGAATACCCTATTTTAGATTCTGCAGCTATTTCATTTGTGTGTCTGTAATCAGGTCGTCCTCTCCTTGAATCAGCTTGCTATGTGAATTACCTCAGCATGGCACCAAATCACGACCAAGATAAATGGATCGAAGCCAGTGCTGTTATGCAAAGCATTTCAGGTAAACTGGGGGATCCCCCCCCCCCATTACATGTCAGTAAAGCCTGTCAGTAGGTGTGTTCTGTCTCAGGCCGAAATGAGCGGTACCCCTCGTCATGTTTACTATTGAAGGTGTCGGTTTCTCTTTGGGTGAGATAATCGAGTTGGAGAGAGATGCTGTTCACAGCGCATTTGGTTTCTGTCTGATTACAGCTGCTCCTGGTGGGACAACACACACTCACAGGTGCATGTACGCACACAGACACACACACACACAAAGGCAGACTGAAAGGCAAAAGGGAAATTCTGGTGTTTGTTTAAATCTTTGTGTTTGTGCATAGCAAACATCAGTACATCGCTTTTTATGTTTGAGTCTCCCTGTGTTTGTGTGTGTGCGTTTGTGTGTGAGTGAGTGCATAAGTGCCTCTGTGTGATTATGTGTGTGTGTTTTTATATGCATGTATATGTGTTTGTTTATGACTATGCTTTCCAAGCAACATTTTTATGTAATATAGTCAGTGCCTCATGGGGCTGCAAGTCAAGTCACATCAGCACACTTTACTTTCCTCATAGTATCACCGGATGCACTGCCACATATAACATAATCTGCTCTCACTTCTACCAGTGGTTTTATGAGGCTGCTTTTGGACGGTTCAAGTCTCAGCCAGGAGACAGAGAGGAGGAGGGGGGGAGAAAGGAGTAAGGGAGATTAAGGCAGGAGGTGTGGAAAGACAGAGTGCAGCCAAGCATGCCTCAAGGGGGGAGTAGGAAGATTGGGGGCCCCTACTCTGCCATCCTACCCCCGGGCATGGCTCTTAAGTTACCCACAGTCCGTGGTTGTAGCCAGTGAGTCTCACGTTGGCGTGTTCATCAAAGGCCCACTGAAACTATATAGCCTGTGCATGACCCACATCACTACCATACTCACTCATGTATATATGGTCACTTATATAGCCGCACACACACACAGTGTTATAAATGTATCCACAGGCATATAGGCTGCTCTCTCATTCTCCACTCTATCACTGACTTTGCATCTGCCTCTTTCTCTCTCTCTCTCTCTCTCTCTCTCTCTCTCTCTCTCTCTCTCATACAAACAAAAGCTCACTGCCAACATTTCTTCAGCTGCAGTACACATAATGATGTGTTTCTCTCTTGTAATTCCTTCCTTGTAAAATCGCCGCCCTCCAAAAACAAAAAACTAAACTAAAAATCAAACCAAATCCAAATCTTTTGATTTCTGCCCTTACCCGTCATCTCTCTCTCTTACAGCTCGCTCAGTGATAGATGTGGTAGCCATTTTAGTCAGCGCTGGTCCACTCTTCTGCTGTCTTTGTACTTGTTAATAGGCTTGCTAGAAGAGAAGAAGAAAGGTGAAGGCTTTTGTGGTCTTTGATTGGCATGACTCATAGTGCAGGGTCTTGTAACGTCCTCCTGGTTCACTCATGCTCAGACACACGGGCGTAAACATCTTTTCATCTGATAGAAACCGAGCAGCACTGAGATTCTCAGAGGCCATGTTTATGAGTAGACACACCAACAATTGATTTCTCCACCGGAAGCCACTGGGGTGTCTGCACGGCTGGCTGCTCATCCCGCTGACGTATCTGCTTGGATGGGGGTGGGACACCAAAACACTCAGCTTGTCCAAAAACTGAGTTCGTGCTCAGCCCTTCCAAATCTTCAGTCCCCAGGAACATAATCAATCAGGCTCGGTACATCGACACTCATGCCCTCCAGATCCCCACGCAACCTCGGCGTGATGATTGATAACCAGCTCTTATTTTCTGACCACATGTTGTCTGGCTCTGATACTGCCGATTTGCTTTAAGCAACATCCGAAAGATCCAGTCGTACATATCAGAACATGGTGGGCTTCCGCTTCCGGTGTGGGAAGATGGCGACACAAATTCATGTTTGCAGCAGCTTCACCCAGTACCAGTGTGGGGAGTTGGCGGTGCGAACTTACATTTGCGGCAGCCTCACCCAGTACCATCCATGCAGTGTCTTTGTCCACGTCTGTGTCTTAAGTTTGTGTCTTCGTTTGATGGCTGGGAAAGCTGGCGATGGATCGGCTGGGAGAGCTTGGCCTGCTGTGTCCTGTGGGCCCAGGGACCACGACCCTACCTGGAGCTGTGCCCAAAGAGGAAACACCGAGGGCAATCTGACAGGACGTGGAAGCGGGGCAGGCTAAGCTAACTGCTAGCCCATGCAGACCGGCAGTTGTGATAACATCGAGGGCGGTCTGGCGGCGGCCTCACCTTGCATTGACTGTGTTTTTGGTATCGTCGTATGGAGTGCGGGGAGGTGTGTTGAGGGCGGTGTGATGGGACGTGGAGATGGGGCAGGCTGGGCTAGCTGCTAGCCCATGCAGACCAGCAGTTCCGACAGTCATCCTGGCATTTGCTCTCTTGGACAGTGATTTTTTTTTTTGGGATATGTTGGATATATGTGTTTTTGTAGTTTTTTTTGTAGTTTGGATGTATGTGGTCTTGTAGTTTGGATATGTTTTTTGTGGATATGTGGTCTGTTGCATTGCCGTGGGCTAGAGGAAACAATATTTCATTTCATTTCATGTACGCAAGCGCATGAAATGAAATGTTAAAAAAATGTTCCTGATTCCTGATGTTGTGGAGCTCCTGGTCCCGGCCTGAGTCATCGCTCGGTTAGACTCCTGCAATGCACTTCTCCCTGGTCATCCCAGCTGATGCAATCCAACCACCCCAAAGAATCCAGAACCATGCTTTGTGTCTTGCTTTCTCTTGACCCATAGATTGGCTCTTAGCACAACAGTTTTGCTCATTTGTGTGACACTAGCCTGCTAAATTGTCATTTGAATCCACTTCTATAAGTCCTCGAATGATTGTTTGTGATCTATCTGTTGTGCATCCACACTAATAGCACTTGAGATGCCATGCACTTAGAGATGATGTGATTAGAGTTTAGTACTCCATGATGTAGGTTGGCGCATGAATGTGCTGGCTAATTGCTGAATCTCTTGTGAGTCACTTTGGATAAGTGTGTCTGCTAAATCAGAAAATGTAAAATGTAATTAAACAGAATCACACAGCTTGAAATTGAGAAAACTGAGGAATCCTCTGTATGCATTGATTTTCTTTCTTTTTCTGTCTTTTTCACTCTCTACCCATCCCTCTCGTCCACCGTGCTCCCCTCCTGCCGTGAAGGAAGCCTCGCCTGAGCTTGTATGAGCCGCTGTATGTGAGGCGCTATCGAAGCCCGGATCTGACAAGCTTCTCCACCCCACACCAGGGCAAGGGGGGCTACTGGTGGAGTCCCCAGAGATACCAGGGTGTGGGGTCCACGTGGAGGGACACACACAGACGGCTGGTGGTCTTCCCCGGGAACACCGGGTTCTCCGATGTGCCGTCTAGTCAGAATGCAGGCTATTGCCGTCTCCACTCCACCCTCGTGTGAGTTTCCTGTTGAGGCACACTACTATGTGAAGGGAAGGGATGAAAAAGAGGATTGGGAAGGCTTGTGCATTAGTGTGTGTGTGTGTGTGTGTGTGTGTGTGTGTGTGTGTGTGTGTGTGTGTGTGTGTGTGTGTCCATAGACGCACATGTGCATGCTGAAGTGTGTTTGTGTGCATGCAGCTCCAACACACCACCCCTTCCCCTGTGTGTGTGTGTGTGTGTGTGTGTGTGTGTGTGTGTGTGTGTGTGTGTGTGTGTGTGTGTGTGTGTGTGTTCTGCTCTTTTGAGGAGCCTCTTCTGAAGTAGTCAGCACCCTGTGATGAGGGAATGACAGGCTGTTTAGTACTCAGTCACCACTCAGCCAGCTTATCAAGACAGAAGGGAGGCCGGGCACAGAGCCACAGTCAGGGGCTCTCTCCGCTCTGTTATCTGGCCTGTATGTCACCAAGGCCACACTCTGTCATACGGGGGCCATTAGGTCTGTCAGAAAGTATGAAAACATGTGGGGTCACCACTTCATCTGTGACCAATATGTCCAACACCCCCCCCCACACACACACACACATACACACGAGGACAATACCATTATTTGCACTATGGATGTTACTATCCTCTAATATTGTCAACACCAGTGATAATGTAGGTCCTTTCCAACCTTAATAATAGACCCACAAGTGTGACCCAATAGTGTGTTCTCATGATCATGTAGTGAAGCTAGGACTGACTACACATTATATAGTTATATAGTGCGCTCTCACCATACTAACTCTGCAACCATCATCAGCAATACCCTTACACACAAACACACACACACACAAGGACAATGCCATTGTCCTCGTGTGTGTACACTATGGAGGTTACTATCCTTAAATATTGTCAACACTAGTGATAATGTAGGTACTTTCCAGCTGTAATAATAGGCCCAAAAGTGTGACCTAATAGTGTGTTCTCATGATCACGTAGTGAAGCTAGGATTATATACTGCACTCTCTGACCATACTACCTCTGCAACCATCATCAGCAATACCCTTACACATGCGCACACACACACACACACGCACACACAAAGCATACTTCAATCCATCACATCACAGTATCCACTTTACTACCGCTATCCCCATCCCAACCCTGCTTTCATTACCCTCCAATCCTCATATACACCCACTGTGCCTCCAGCCAGCCCACTCCACACTCTCCACCCCCATAAGGCTTCATCTCCCCAGGAAACGCTGACACAAATGGATGGGCTTATTAGCGGCGCTCGCCCCCCATCATACTGTCACTGCTGCGAGAGGTTGAGCGGCCGTCGGCGGCCGTCCGCAGTATACACGGGATGTTTCCTTACAGGATCGTATTTTTACCGCTCTGTCGATCAAGCTCGTCGGTACAAAAGCGAGGGAGTTAAAAAAGGAGGGGACAAATGGAAACAAATGAAGACCCACCTACACTGAGGGCCATCCCATCCCCCTCCCCCCACCAGCCATAAAAACAAGTCTCTTCACTGGGAGAAGACACAAAAAGATACATATAGATAGATCCTTCAGAGGAGGGAGAGAAGGTGTGAAAAAGCTTGTTATCGGTGCAAGCGGGAGAGAGGGGATAAAGAGAGAGATGAATAAAAGAGAGAGCAGGAAAGGGAAAAAAAGCCGAGGGGCTAATGGGCCCCATGGCCAATCAATCCTGTGTGATGGCCACTTTAGAGAAGGCCATGCTGACAGATGGAGACCATCCCTCTGCTTTAGCTCTCCCCTGACTCCACCGCTCCGAACTCACAACACAGGAGCATGGGACCCAACCCACTGACCCCCCTAGAGCATCTCTGACCACACACACACACACACACACATTTGCCCCAGTCATTGACGACCACCACCGCCTGTCTAATCAGCACAGCCATTTATGATGTTAGAAAACGGCTGCGTCAGGGGTCCCTGCAGCGCACGGCCACCGGTCTTCCTGACACGGAGGGGTTTGAACGAGTGCAGCATCAGTTGTAGATTGATTCTCCATAAGCATTGATTGGACTAAATGAGCACGGGCATCGATTGCTCGGGGTTTGCTAGAAAGACGGGGGTGGGGGGGTGATTTAAATCAAAACTATTCATTGCTGCTGCTTGTGTTTTGCTGTTCATATTGAGTTGAGAGAGGGAAAACTTTTTTTGTATGTGTAACAGAAGTCAGCGGTGGGCCATCACAGCGATAGCAACAACTCTCACCGCCATTCGACAGAGAGCAGAATTTACAAAACACAATTTGATGCTCCGCTTTGGCACAAAATATAGGACTGGCACTAAGATTTAGAGTTTTTATGGCAATAGACTGTCGAAATAACGGTTTGTTTTAAAATTGAAACCTGACCCTGCTTTGAAACCAAGCCGAGGTCGGAACAAAATAGGAACAAACATCAAACCAATATCACAAATGACTCGTCTGGGGAGAGGTCCTCCTCCTCTTGGCTGCTACCAGAGCCAAGAGAGCAGCAGGGGGGGAGAAGGAAAGGACAGTGGTGAGGCACCACTGATAGACAGATACTCGGCAGATAGCCCCCCTCCACTCAACTACTAGCAGCTGCCACTGTTCCAAGCTCCTCCACACACGCACACACACACACAGTTGCATACACACAAACACACACACAGTTGCATGCACACACGCACACACACATATACAGTTGCATGCATGCATGCACACACATACAGTTGCATGCACACATGCACACACATGCGCACACAGTTGCATGCACACACACACTCACACAAACCTCTTATTAAGCTGCTGTGTTAACAGCTGCAGCACTCAGGTTGCTACTGTGTGATTGTTAGCCATGCAAGCCCTCGTTCGCCCACGTGTGCATGTCAGTCTTTTCGCATGTTTTTTATGCTCGTTTTAAATCAACACCCCACACAACCCCATACTTTGTCTGTCTTGTTCCTGGCCAGCCTCCCTCGCTAAGCTGCAGAACTGCTTTTTCCACCCAGCTGTCATGTCGGACGGTCAGCCCGTCACTTAGTGAGCGGGTCTGCAGCTCCTCCGGCAGACCTCGTTGGGTCTTAGATGATTCACTTGCAGGGCTGCGGAAAAGGGTCAAAGCACAAGACACAGATGGCAGAGCCTGGGCCGAGCTCTGGAGAAATCCAACTCTGCTCTGGGGTGAAGAGACAGAAGGTCGGAAAAAAAAAAAAAGGTGGAGCGAGGGGAAAAAGAAATGGATCTGGCTGGAAGTGAGGGAGGAAATCGAGCAGAGATGCACCATTTGTTTCCACAGCCCGGCACACACAGACCAGAATACATTGATTAGGATTAGACCACAAACTATCACATTTTATGGGTAATGAGGCATCTTTGAAAAAGTGTTAACTGCTATACCCTTTTTACAACGTTCATAATTGATTTCTATTAACAGTGTCTTTGCAGTATCGTATGCTGAAGAGATTACAAATCTTTCCTATTGTCTGTCAGGCAAGATTGTTCTTTTTTTAACCCCGGGAAACCCAAATGTGTTAGAGAACAAGGTTTTTTTTAATCCGTTGACATTTTGAAAAGGTGGCCCCATGGTGTTGTGAGAGGATCACCCACTGAGCTTGGTAATTGAATGGCACTGTTCTGCTATCATTATCCCCGCTCACCTCCAAGATGCTGACACGCTCAATAATGGAGTCTTTGGTAATTAAGTTAGCTGATTAAAGAGCTGATATCTAATTAAATTCACAGACAATAGTTGTGAGGTTTGCTTTTTATTCCAGTGATAGGCTTTATTGCACCTAGGAGAAATGGGAAGTCTTTATTCTTGGCTCTTGCAGAGAGATCAGATGAGGACTGGAGGCCTGTATCTACAAGCCTGTGTGATAGGGAATAGCTTCAACACAGCTACCTCAAGGCCTGTCTGTTGTTGTTGGGGTTTTTTTTCCCCAATTCTTAACCACGTCTATTATCTTTGCCATAGTGAACATACTTGGTGGGAAGTGGGATTCACTGCATCCATTCAGGTCATTGGCTACATGGTCCTGGTTTATATTGAACCATCCTGGTTAGACGTTCCTCTCCGTAAACTGGTCTGTGAGAAGGGAAAATGAGTTGAGTGATATGAGGATAATACAGCCCCCCCCCCCCCCGTCACCCTCACATCCTCTTCCTCAAGTGTCGGGTGTCCAGTGTAAGACGATCCCCAATGGCAGAAGGCGAAAACATGGTCGCATCCTTTGCCAAAACAACCATCCAGCCAGTCAGCCAGCCAGCCAGCCAGCCATGCTCAGTTTACTCCAGAAAGGCATACAGCAGATGGTGTCCAAGTAAGTGAATTAGCTCAGAGAGGCCGTGTCCACAACACACCAGATGGGGGGGAAAGAAGAAGAGACAAAGAAAGCGGAGAGAAAAACAATGACGGTGCCCCGTCAGAAGGAGGGCAAGCGAGGCTGTCATGCGGCCGCAGTTGTTGGCTTGTTTTGTTTTGGTTGGGGTTTGGGGAGGGGGAGGGGGTGTTTCATCATTTTGTCTTCTTGTTTGTGTGTTTTTGTGTCTTTGTTGACAAACCACAATGAGCCCCTCACCCACACCAGTACCTAATGGCTGTGGTCTCGCATCTAGCTAGCTCTCACTGCTCTGTTGGCCAATTTGCATTTCAGTGAATACGAAACGACGGCGTCTAAACGTGAGAGCTTCTGGTTCTTCTTTCTTTAAAGGTGGCGATATCGCTGGCAAAAGCTGAGGGAGAGGGTGCCTCGGATGCTGAGAAGGAGAGAGTAAGATGCTGATATTGCTCACCACACGGCAACATGTTCCCAAAGGAAAACCCATTGTGATGTTTTTTCTTGGGTCTGTCTCTAACGTGGTTTCTCCTGCTGTTTGCCTCTTGTCTGTCTTTCAGTGTCTTTCTCGCCATGTGAGATTTCTTAAACCTCCCAGCAGCAACTGTGACGCCCAAGTCTGACCCCTCGATATGTGCATATTATATGGGTAACAAATCGTCCTTTAAAAAAAAAAAAAGATAATGCAAAAGCCTGGTTCAATTTGTGACACAGCGAGCGGGTGACAGCCGTATTTTGGTCTCGGTAATCTCACGATGCCAGTGGTTCAAGAATGTTAATAAGCAAAATAGGGGAACATGACTTAAATGCCGCACAGATGTGGCCTATCAGTGATGCAATCTAACAAGGAAATGAGCTGTAGCGCCTTTGTGTGGGACGGCGTTAACTTTATGAAATGTGGCGACCGTACACACGGGGCTTTGTGCATAAAAATACCAGAATAAAAGTCTGCTGAAACCCGACTCTGAATATGTCCCAGGCTATCTTGTTTTTCAATCTCCCTTTCTCCCCTTACTCTCTCCTCCTCGGCCCACACCCCTCCACAGCCCATCTGGCTGTGATTATTAGCCGTGGCTTAATCCAACACCCCCGTCCCTTTTGACACAACGTAGAGGGCCAACATCCATTTGTTTCACACCCACCTCTCTTTACCTTGCCCTTATCTCTTCTTTCTCTCTCTCTCTCTCTCTCTCGCTCTCGCTCTCTCTCTCGCTCTACTACTCTCTCTCACTTTCTCTTCGCTCACTTCTACTGGCACTCTTTCTTCTCCTTTTACTCCTTCTTTGCCTCTGTTCACGCTTCCTTTTTGCCTTGCTGCTGCTACATCTGTCACTAGCAGAGCGGCAAGCACGGGCATGGCTCTCTGCCAGTGCTGACAGCTGGCAAAGAAAGGGGGGAGGGAGGAGGAGGGGGGCAAGAAATTAACAGCGGGTGAGAGAGAAAAAGGGAGAAGAGTGAGGAAGAGAGGAGTAAAAAGGGAATGTAGTCGACAAATATATATATATATATATATGTGTGTGTGTGTGTGTGTATATATATATATATATATATATATAGTATATGCACTCAATTCAAAATTTCGAGTAACATCTCCTCTGTTGCACAAAATTGCAAAAACATCATAGTAGGGCCAGATAAATAATGCAAAAAAAAAAAAAGACCGAACGAAAACCTGGGGGAGAGGGAGAAGAGGGCACCATTGCTTCATTTTCTTTGGAACGGTCTTCCTCATTGTTTGCATTTACCACTGTTTTTCTCATTATTTGTGTTTTAGGCCCCGGGCAAGACTGGAGAGGTTATAGAAACCTCTGTCCCTCTGTTCTCTCTCTCTGCCCCTGTCGTTGTTGTTCTGAGGGCCATGTTTCACTACGGGCAGCCCCGCTCGGGAAGAGAGAGCCACGACTCTCCTCTTATACTGACCTTTGTTGGTTTTCAGAAGGAAATAAATAAACAGCGGATGTATTTTGTGGCGAGCTGGGGGCTTTTGAGGCTGAAGTACAGCATGTTGCTGCAAAAAAATGGAGAGGTTGTTTGTGTGTGTTGACTTGGTGGTGGTGGGCCTGTCGGTATCGATCATGGTCAGAAGTCCCAAGGTGCTGTCGTTCGTTCATTCAACAGTATGACTGCTGACGGTGGGCTTGAAACACTCCAGGCAGGTCTTAAAGAAAATTATTGGCGTACACACAACTTACAAGCTTACGTAACGTTGTTACTATGGCGATAGTGGGCCATGCTATGTTTACCTCACATAATAATGCTGGAAAGGGGGAGTGTCCATGTCTTGGACATTTAAAATTGGAGAAAATGCAACCGCTTCGTGAACGTGGACTTCAAAAAGGGGTCTCCCAAGCTAGGCCCCATCTGATAAACTGGTGAATCGGCCATTCTCCTGGCACACATCATCCTTGCATTCGTTTTCGAATGCTGCGTAACGACACAAACCATCGAGTGATCAGTCTTCCAGAGGCACGGCTTTAGATTTACAGCGTGTTTTGTTTTGCAGCGTATGACGTTTCTGGCACGTCCCAGCCAGCGGCTGTACAAACAACAGTGGCATATTTATAATACACACATACAGATATGTGACAACTGCAGTGGAAACATTTTTTTTTCCATTTCATCGCCTAGAAACTCAAGGGTCCTAAATCAGACAACAGAGATTAAACAGGGAGAATTTGGGTGTTGGATGAAACAGATACCGTTTCAAGAAGGAAGACAGTTCGTTCTGCCCCTTCTAGGCCGTGTAACAACTGTTTATTTGAAAATGAAATGTGCTCATAGCAAAAACTATGTAAATTTGATTTATTTGAAAGTTAAACATAATAGGGGATTCATGTAGGTGCGTGATATAACAAAAGAAGAGGATAAAGTCGTGGCACTGAACCTTGAGGGACGGAAGCAAAGAAAAGCAGCAGGTTTAAAAGAGTCCCTAAAAACATCATTTCTTAGGGAGTCCTCACGTACTCGTACGCTGCAGAATGAACTCGCCTGAGTGAGTCTGATTAAATGAAGAGGAGAGAGAGAGAGAGAGAGAGAGAGAGAGAGAGAGAGAGAGAGAGAGAGAGAGAGAGAGAGAGAGAGAGAGAGAGAGAGAGAGAGAGATAAAGGAAAGTAGTGAGGGAGCAAGAGTCAATCTCCATTTTTCCAACTGGGTAATGTGTGTCAGTGGGCTGCGCTATCTGCCTGGCCCAAATCTCTCTCTCTCTCTCTCTCTCTCACCCTTTCTGTGTGTGACTGAATCAACGCAGTGAAGTAAGCAGCAGTTAGCCTTTTGCCAATGCAGCCAGTTCATATTCAGAGTGTGTGCTGTGGACTCTACAACACACTGTGCTGAGCTAATGAAAAATAATAGAAAAATTAAAAATATTTTTAAAAAAATACACTATGTTTACTCTCATAGACAGGGTAATGGAGATACTCAGAGCACATTCAGCTCATTTCAAAGAAGAAAAACGAAAACAATCATGGCTGTCATATTCTTCTTCGTACACTCGGTGGTTTGAGGGAATTGGGTTATGGGTTGGATGAAGATATGATACACTTTTTTTTTTTAATAAACGCTTTGAGGTATTAAAATCAGATTATTTTGCATAGACTGGATTTTGTGTTCTGTTGCACAAGGCTCTTTAAACAGGACGTGGTGTTAAAAAAAGAGCTTGACAAACTATTCAATGTCAAGTAAGTAACTCGACAATGGAGACAATGGGGACATTCACCCACTGAAAAAGTGGTATTAATTTAGAGGCATGCCAAGCATACTATGGTGGAACGTCGTTTCTTGTTAGCTTAAATTATCTCACCATCTATGCAATCAATAAGACCTTGGAATGTATTTCCTGGATAGGTAATGGAATTTCAAAGTTTTCAGATATGAACGGCGCTAAGGGGAATCAGCCCAGGCGCAAACACAATTACATACCCCCCCATTTACCTCCCAAATTGAATTAGACCTTAAATGAATGAGTTATTTCCCTAATCCTGTATAACCCTGAGCAAAAGGGCAAGGAGAAAACAGAGCATCGTTTCAGCAGTGCCTCCACGGTCTGGGTTACACAGGGGCTGGCCACGGCCCCTGTACCTACGCCGTTACCTACTTTTACGGATGGCTGTCCGTATTCTTGATCCCTCGTTTTGGCCTGTGTGAGATGGTATTGTGTATGTGAGCTGGAAAGAGGCACCTGAGAACTTCATCTGTAGAGTTTCCTGTGTTGTGATCTCGGTGCCTACAGCTGTAAGGGAAGTCAAAGTAGACTTGGGGGAGTCGGCGGGTAGACACTTGTAAGCGAGTGTAAGGCACTATAAGAGAATGAGTGTGAGTGTGTGTGTGTGTATACTCACCCTGTTTTAGCACGTCTACTGGGGCTGTTCCATTTCCTGGTTGCAGGTGCTGCAGTGAGATCACTTCCTGCCTCACTACCTCACCCCCCCCATATGTATCCGTGGAGTCCAGCCATTTCCTGTCCACAGGGAAGAGGAAACCATAGGAAACAGGATGAGCATCCCGGCAAGGAGGGGTCAAAGAGGGATGGGAGAGATGTAGGGGGTGGTGACCCTGGAAAAGGGAGTAAGACCACGGATGTACCATATCAGGAGTTGTTTTCCTTAAGCATAGTGATAACTTTGCGGACCATCTTTAGTCAGCTTTAACACAGGGAGGAGACATTCATTTCGTTCTCTTTTTTCTTTCTCCGATCCGAAGCTCACCTGTTAGCTGAACTCATCATTCCGTCTCACGTCTGATGTTACTTTTTCAACTGAGGAAAAACACCACTGTCACACCTTCTCAGCTTTGGAGCCGGAGCCATCATGCTTTTGTCCAACTCTGTGACGACCCGCCCATGTCTGTCAAGATGCCCCTCTAAGTGGACATATAAATGAGGAGTATACTTTGGCACCAGGGACCAGGAGCGGTGTGTGTCACCTTGCCAGGATAAGTAAAGGTCAGAGGTCACGGTTGATGATGTACCAGGCCCTCCTGTCTGTTTCCCGTCCTTGATTGTGTCATATTTCCTCTAACTGACAGGGAACTTCCCCTTTCAACTCAAAACACTCACAACCAAAAACAAAAAAAAGAAAACAAAAAAAACATTGCAAGAGACAGATGTTATTCATATGTACTCATGGTTAGTCATACGTACACATTAACACACACACACAGGCCCATTCA
Organism: Lampris incognitus; assembly: GCF_029633865.1. NCBI lineage: Eukaryota > Metazoa > Chordata > Actinopteri > Lampriformes > Lampridae > Lampris > Lampris incognitus. The sequence continues at coordinate 17,418,279 of NC_079226.1, forward strand.
TTACCCAAGACCGCAAACCAGGTGAGGGGCAAGCCGAGGCAGGTATCTCACCCTGACTTCCTCCTAGCTTCTGTCGGTCTTGCTGTTCTTTCCTTCGGGGAAAATCACACACTTGTGGAAAATATATGTCATCTATCCATAATGTCATCCATGCCCAGTTTCTTCAGTGAGGGTCTGTGTTCAAGGACCCAGCATCTCATCTTCTTAAAGGATGTTTCCCCACTGTGAATAGGGATTATAGTTGTAACATTTGTCCTGTTGTATCAGTTGAGTCAGTCAATGAAATAGGCAACGCGTGTTCAACTGGAAAATAAATATGAGAGAGCTTCTACTATGGTCCACAACTGAGTCATAGTAAAATATGAGTCTTGTGTAATGTCATTTGCGGTCACCTTTGCAAGTGTGTAAGCGAATCTGTGTGTGCGTGTGTGTTTTGTGCCAATGTGTTTGTGAAGGTAATAGAGAAAGAGGAGGGATAGGAATTACAAACCTGAAAGATCACCTTTACAGACAACATTACCTGCACCGTCCTAGGAGTTTTCCCTGCCCCTTTTTTTTGCAGGATCTCAGATCTATCTGAAGATAAGGATGGAACTTGGATCATAAAAATATCCTTCTCCTGACTTCCTGAACTCCAAAATCACCCACAGAGCCCTAGACCTAGATTTAGTACCCACCTAACCAATGACCTTTCCATATGCTGTCCGAAGTATCCGTCCCTGCAGAGAGGGCACAGAGCTCCTCGTCTGCTGCACTCACAGGTAATGTTTTGTGCATGTAGTTTTGCTAGTGCATGCATGTGTGCATGTGCATGTGTGCGTGCGCATGTGTGGGTCCGTGTGTGTGTGCAGTCTAAAGATTTATGAATGACCTGACGGATCTGGTAGGCGGGTGTTCCTAATTTGCTGGCATATGTGTCGTTGGAGCTTCCTGTCAGAAGATGTGTGACTTCCTGTCTTCACACAGCTGGGCTGAGAGCGCTCTGTAAAAAACACCCTTAGCGCTGAGCTAAACAGCTGTGAGCCGAATGCCCTAGAATGCACTCGTATGCAATATGATTGTGTCTCGCATTCCTTTCTTATCGTTGCCAGTGATCGATGGGGCATGCGTTGAGCTTTCAGGCATTCGGAGGTGTCGTAACAAAGATGTGATAGGAACATGCCATATTCCATGCGTCTGGACCGCTGGTTAAACATGAGCAGCTCTTCTGTGAGAGAAACGAAGATTTAACATATTTTTCCAAATCTTAGCCCCCCCCACACACACACACACACACACACCCACCCTCTTCTCCGTTTTCCCCTGTTTTGGAAAAAGGCCCAGAGGTACAGGAGGAGACACATGGGAGTCCTTTAAACACCCTATATTCTTATCGGCGCGTGTCATCAGTCTCCTCAAGCATGCCAGGAATGCAAAGAAAGAGAGAGAGGGACAAGCATGGGGAGGGAGCGGGGGGATTCGAGACGGGGTATGGAGATGGTCTATACAGCTCGATATGGGATGCTGCTCAATTTGTCAGAGCATAATGAAATCATGAGACGTCTGTCTTGTCATTGTCTTGACTACAACACTGCTCTTCTGAGTAATGGTTAAGCGCGGCTGCTGCAGCCTTGAAATGGATTGAAACTGTTGTGCTGGAAAAAAATGTGTTGTTTTGGGTCTTGGCATAGGTAGGTTACACCCTGATCCGAGCAGCATGTTGACCCCTCACCCCGTGCTTCATAGTTTTGGCCCCCAGCAACCCTGTACCACCTTATGGGAGGGCATTGAGAGACCTCGGGTGAATCTCGACCAGTCTGTTTGTGTCTGTGTGTGTGTTTGTGCTGTGATTGCTTTAGTGATAGCATCTTAATCTCCAGTGGGGGAAAGAATGTTACGCTGAAAAAGTTTTTCATGGGTCACAGATAAAAGCTAACGCTCACAAAGAACCCATTTACAAATTACATTGTGTAAAAAAAAAAAAATTCTTATCAATTTTCATCAACAGTTGGCCTGAATTATTTTTCATAGAGCCGTGTTACAGAGATTTCAACTAACGTTATTCTCCAGCTTAATCTAACATTTCTGAGAAGAACTCATTTTCGCATGCTGCCTGGTCCATTTCATGGACAGCCATTCCCTTTGCCTTACCCTGAACCTCCATTCCTCCAACCTAATCCCCCCCCACCTTATTTATGGGGTCCTAATTGGTGGATCGCTGCCTCTGGGGCCAGTCGGGATGGGGCCATAGTCAAGATACCTGTTCCTCTGAACTCTCCTGGGGGTGAGTTAACAGCCAGGATCTGGCCAGCAGACTATCAACGGTCAGCCAGTTAGCCTCTCACACAACTGTGTGTCACATGGCCATTAACACTTCTGCAAAAATGGCTGGTTTATATGAGGTGTCAAAACTGGCGGGGCAACAACCCAAGGTGGTACGTCAAAACTTGTAAAAGGCAAAAAAAACCCAAAAAAACAAAACACGAAACTTAACCAAACAGAGAGGGTGCGTTCATTTTAAAGCCGTAGATTTTGGTGAGACATCCAACTTGCAGGGTAGTTTGACAAAATCACTAAGCATGTGAGGGATAAAGAAATGCTGAGCTAAAGAACTTGTTGCCCAGGTGTTTGAATGCAGCTTTGGCCATGAAAGGATTTCCTCTTTCCTCCCGGGAGCCATGGGAGGATGCGCCATGTCCAGCCTTAACCGTATATCACCATCCCTCATGGCTGCCACTTCACGGACTCCATTCATCTGGGCACTTCATTTCGTTTGTCAATGAGAACAAAAAACTCGGTATCAGGGCTTGGTCTAGACAATCCCATTAGTTTGTGACTCAACTTCAGCTCAGTGACTATTACACAATATCCTCCATTCCTGGCACCAGGAAATATAACGCTGTAAATTCCTGGTGAGTATATCAGCATGAGACTCACTGTCTGGTTGACTCCTAACCCCCTCTTGCTTTATCTTTCCGTCTGTTTCTCATTCTTTTACATATGCATCAGCCTCAAATTTATCTCTGGGGCAGCGGACGGCAGTGAGAGCATGGGACAGACTTCCTGTGGGGTGGGTAGCCGAGCATTCTACACACGCTCGATTGCCCAACATCACTTCCTGTGTGACCCTGGCAGTGGGGGCTGGGGCGATGAGCGGTGACTTTGTAATCTTATCTTATTTATGATAACATCTAAAGAATGAACAGCATCCTACGCCTTTGCCTCAATGTAGCACTTCATCCTGGTATGATGGCGAGATCAGCGATGGGGCCCCAGAGATACTCAAAAGAGATTCGAAACTAATGAGTTCCCTCGTTCAGATGTGTGGCCGTGATATTTGCTAATTTGCATTCTGTGTTCATTCAACTGCTCAAGGCCTTGGAATGCCATGCCATTTAAACAATGACTGAAAAGGCTTCCGACTAAAGAAAGAAGAAGCTGATTAAATCTGTATATATTACATCTACAGGGAAAACCCACTTACATTGATCACGGTTATAGTGATCCACCACTTGTACCGATCAGAAGTCCTCTTGTTACCAAACAGCCCACTTAAATTGATCAGTTTGGGTCTTTCATGCATGGTAAATTAAAAAAAAGAAAGATATAAAACCAAGGTCAATTAGGAAATCGATTGGTAAAATGTTTTGTTTTTGTTTTTGTTTTGTTTTGTTTTTTGCTTCTGCCCATGATAGTGAATGGTGCCCCATCCGTCCGAAAATCCAAAATTCCGCCCCTGACATCACCAGATAGCCTAGAATGGCATAGGCTAATCCATATTTTTCATTAGGGTTATGGTCCTTTTAAATCTACCATCCTGATCCAATGACTCTCTGGGAGCTTTGTTCCAAAAACATTCATGTCAGATGACTTTTTCGGAGTTGGCGTGTGAACTAAACACGAGGACGTATGTATTTTTTTGCATATGAAGTGGTGGGACAGAAACTTAGGATTTTGTGTGCAGAGGCCTTTACTTTCATTTTCAGGCACTGACGTGATTGAGCACTTATAGTGATCCTATTGGCCTGGACGGATGTGATCACTGTAAGCAGTTTCCACTGTAAGATACTCCACTCACTGCATAAACGCTAAACCAAGCAGCGAACAGCCTTTCTGACACCGAAACAAAGAAAGAAGGCAGGAGCGTGACATCAGGGACAAATGGCATCACTTCTCCTCTTTTGTGCGAGAGAAAACCTCCGTGACGTTAAGATGATAGATTTCCATTTTAAGTGAGGAAGATTTACAAAGGTGACATGTACTTCAGGTGTGACACAAACATGAAGAAGAATGCGGTCCGGCATGCAGATAGGCGCCCCCTCCCCCCGGGAAAAATTGGCAGCCCAGATGTGGTTTACTGGGAACTGCTTTGGAGTACATTGTCATCAGCATGCGTACCTCGTGTGTTTGTGTGCGTTCGCATCGGTGAGTAAACAGTACATGAACCATAGCTGTCATAGCTGAGATTCCTGTGGCTGTGCATGTTTACCATACAGCAGATAGAGTCGCTCCTCTCTGCGGCTCGCTCCATCTCATGCTGATGGTGCCTGTAAGAAATGCTGGGGTTTGGATTGGGAATGTGTTACTCGGAGCGGTTGACGCCTTTAATGTGCAATAGGATCATAACATTCGACTTGTGGCCGCCAAAGCACTGAATTTTCACAAGGTGTCAGGTCCAGTTGCGTTGGAGTTCATGTTGAAGTCACTTTGTTATGGAATAGAATCAGTGGCGGATCTAGGGATTTTTTCCTGGGGTGGCAAAGGGGTGGCAAGACTGTGTCCCAGAGGTGGCAGCTGCCACCCCGTAGATCCGCGCCCGTGAGGGGGAGGAGGATTCTAAATCGGCAACTTCTGTTTGAGATTAGTTTGGTGCGGGTCTCATTGACCTTCACCATGCATGTACATAAAACACACTTTAAAAACATATTATCTGATTTATAAATGGGGTGGCAACAGGGGTGGCAAGACTGTGTCCCAGAGGTGGCAGCTGCCACTCCTGTTGCCACCCCGTAGATCCGCGCCTGAATAGAATAGAATAGAACTTTATTTGTCATTGTACAAGTACAACGACATTTGAAAGTGCAGTTCTTATCAGTGCAAAGATCAGTATAAAAAGCATAAAAAACATAAAACACACACACATTCATTTCTACATTCTACTATTATTCATTTCCTCTCTCTCTCTTTCCCCTGATGAGCTTCTCTGTCCTCTCCGTTTCTTGTCTCTTGCTTTTTCCCTCACATTCTTTCTCTATCGAAAACGATGGGAGCGTTGCTACTATCTGAGGACTGTGTTGGAGCCTCCGTGACCAGGATAAGGCGTTCAACTCAAACATACACACAGTCTGATGAGATGCAGTCTGCCAGTTCAAATATTAAATACTGCTGTCTCTCCGCATCTGCTTCTGAAAAAGGATCTCGTTTAGACCACACAAAAAAAAAAAGTATATTATAATTCAGGGAAGCACAGGACACTCAACAGAATCACAGAGTGAAAATGACAGTTGAAAAAGAACGGCGAACTCTGGAGGAGAGGTCTACTTTATTTATAAAACATTAGTCAAGTCAAGTTTATTTATGTAGCCTTAAAATCGCAGTTACGGTCTTGGCGGGCTTCATATTCCCACAGTGAAAACCAGCTAGCTATAGTAAACAACAGTAGATGACACCCTCTGTCCTCCAACCTTCGGATGAGGATAAACAACACGCGAGAAAAAAAACAAGAGAAACCTCAGGAAAAGCACCGAAAAGGAGGGATGCCTCCCCCAGATGCCTCCTTTGAGTCACAGCATGACTTAACAAACACATGTGCGCTATTGCAGTCACTATTTGTCAAGCCCTGCAGCATACAACGTCCCTAGTCATATATGGTCCACAAATAACATACAAAAGGACGATCTGGAATGCCCTGAGAGGAGAACATGGTGCAAACATGCTCACACACGGCGACAGACGTGAATCTGCAAACACACGTTGGAAAACACAGCTCGCAGTAATGAAACTATATTGCTAAAGTATCGAAAAGAACGTGTTCGAGAATATCTTGTTTTCTTTTTTTTTCTTCTTCTTTTTTTAAATCTCCAAATTGAGGTGCCACGTGAGCTCGTTCTCATCCCACGGTGTTTTATATTCTCTGTTGACAGTGTGGATATATGACATGCAACATACCCTTCAGTGTCTGAAACACGGCTTAAGCCCTACCTAACCTTGACCCTAGACTTGAGCACTAAACTTGCCCTAAACATAACCACAACCCTAACCTGGTTGTTCGGTTTTTTTTATACACCGTGTGGAGCAACCTGGACACATCATCAGTAATGAACCTGGGGTAATTGTTTTTTTTATTTTTATTTTTATTTTGAGATATGGCAGCACGGTGGTGCAGTGGTTAGCGCAGTCACCTCACAGCAAGAAGCTTCTGAGTTCAAGGCCCAGGGTAGTCCAACCTTGGGGGTCATCCCGGGTCATCCTCTGTGTGGAGTTTGCATGTTCTCCCCATGTCTGCATGGGTTTCCCCCGGGGGTTCCGGTTTCCTCCTACAGTCCAAAGACCTGTAGGTCAGGTGAATCGGCCATACTAAATTGCCCCTAGGTATGAATGTGTGTGTGTGTGTGTGTGTGTGTGTGTGTGTGTCGGCCCTGTGTGATGGCCTGGCGGCCCGTCCAAGGTGTCTCCTCGCCTGCCGCCCAATGACTGCTGGGATAGGCTCCAGCATCCCCGCAACCCTGAGAGCAGGATAAGCGGTTTGGATAATGGATGGATTTTGAGATACTTTATTGATCCCCGTAGGGAAATTATGCTCTGTATTTAACCCATCCTAGCTGTGTAGCTAGGAGCAGTGAGCAGCCACCGTGCAGCACTCGGGGACCAAGTCCAGTTCATCTTGCCATGCCTTGGTCAAGGGCACAGACAAAGTATAAATTGGAGCACCCGGAGAAAACCCACCCCAGACACGGGGAGAACATGCGAACTCTACACACTTCCTCAAATTTAATAGTGATAAAACCGAGGTCCTCCTGGCAGGTACTAAATCTTTGGCTAAACCTGATAGTTTTTCTCTGGCTATTGACAATTCTATAGTTCCTCCATCGTCTCAGGATAAGAGTCTGGGTGTCATCCTGGACAGCACATTATCTTTTGAAGCTCACATCAACAATGTGACTCCGTCTGCATTCTTCCACCTACACAACATTAATCGTCTTCACCTGTCACTAACACCTAACAGCACCGCCATACTCATTCACACCCTGGTTACATCCTGTATTGGCTACTGCAATTCTATCCTCTTTGGTCTTCCCCTCAAATGTCTTCATAAGCTTCAGTTGGTCCTGAATTCAGCGGCCTGTATCATTACCAGAACTCCTTCCATAGATCACATCACTCCTGTTCTTCAGCAACCCCACTGGCTCCCTGTTAAATATCATATTGACTTCAAGATCCTGCTCCTCACCTTTAAAGCCCTTAATAACCTAGCTCCTTCATATCTCTCTGAACTCCTTCATATCCACACGCCCTCCTGCACTCTCAGATCCTCTTCTGCTCTCCAACTCACTACACCATTGGCCCGCTTGACTTCCATGGGGTCTAGAGCCTTCAGTCATTCTGCCCCCCACCTATGGAACTCTCTCCCTCAAGACATTCACAACATCGACTCTCTTTCAACCTTCAAATCCCATCTCAAAACGCACCTTTTCAAACCGGCATATTCAGTCTGATCCACACTTCACTGAGTTTTGTGCAGATGGTGATTTTATAATTATCAGTTGTGTTAACTTTTTATTGTTTACCCTGCTTTGTTTTGATTTTATGCTGTCTGATACAGTGCTGCTTGTTTTTTAATTGTGTTCTGTAAGGTGTCCTTGAGTGCTTTGAAAGGTACCCACAAATAAAATGTGTTATTATTTTTAGAGGATGATCTCCAATGTTAGACAACCTCGGGGTTCGAACCCAGGACCTTCTTGTTGGGAGGCGACAGCACTAACCACTGCACCGGGTCATCAGGTGTTTTAGGTCTTAACATCAGACACCCTCTCCCGAGCGACCTAACTGGGGGGTGATCAAGCCCTGACTTGTGTCCAGGTAGTGCATTACACCATGTGTCATCCCTCTTCTCCCAGAGCCAACAGGAAGCCTTTTCCGCCGCTTCCAATATGTTCCTAATGGCTCTTCTTCTTTGCAGCCCACAAATCCCAAGAGTCCCAGGACCTGGTGTAGAGACTGGCCTGCAAAGCCCCTGCAGCCCACTTCAACCAGCTCAAAGTGAGCCTTCGACTCATTCCTCCCACACTCAGCTAGCACATCTGCATACCTGGCCCGCTTCCTGTCTTGCGCCTGCTCCAGCCGATCTTCCCAGGGGACAGTTATCTCTAGCAAAACCCCTTGCTTGGTTGCCACTAATCATTAATAATCATACATCAGGGCAGCGGTTTAACATCGGCATCTATGGAACGCCGTCCATATCTCATAAATATGGCGAAGGATACCTTGAGCATCATATATCAACGCTTTGTCAGCAGTGTCAATATATGACGCCATGGGACGAGAATGTGTTGGCCAAGCTGTAGTTTTCAGAAACTCCGCGCTGCAAATTACACAAATGTGTCTTTATTCTGTCAAAAAAGAATGTTTTATTGGCACATGGAAGACTATGTGGAGTATGTTGCCTTTCAAAACACAAGTAACATCTTGGGAAAAAATGCTCATGGCCAAGCTGTGATGAATTATCAGACATGTTTGTGAAGCCTTTACCTCTGTTCCTGACCTAAATGTAGGCCACGTTTACAAGGACTGATTCGGTCCTAGTCCAACTCCAAATGAGGGACGTTTGAAGCATGGCCATCAAGAGGGACAGTGTGGCGTTGAGTACCGTGACTTCTCGAGGGCCAAAGCAGGGTAAGGGGCCTGATTTTCTGTGGGGACCCGAGAGCACTTACAGTCAATGTAGGCATGGAGGGTGTGTGTGTGTGTGTGTGTGTGTGTGTGTGTGTGTGTGTGTGTGTGTGTGTGTGTGTGTGTGTGTGTGTGTGTGTGTGTGTGTGTGTGTGTGTGTGTTCTGGGCAGACTGGGCCAGGATTTATTAGAAGGATCACATTCCCTTCTGAAGACCCGGGGGGGATGGCTACTTCCTGTGGCCATGCGGCCGTCACCGAGCCCCATTAAGACAAAACCAAACAGATGGGCCCAGTTGAGTCCAGAGAATTAAGCACTTCCCCTGAAACTATAGCTCTTTCCCTGCTCCACCTCCTCCTGGTCCGCTGCTCCTCTTCTGCGCTCCACGTACACACGCTTCACCTCCCTCCGCCTGTGTTTACACTTGCCCCATATGACAGCTTTCATTTTCTGCATGCCTGCACCATCTTTTTTTCGTGCTGCCTCTTGCACGTTTCCCTCACAGGGCTCACACTCGTGTATACTATTAGCCATTTGTTTTGTTGTAACACTCAACTGCATACAAACCACACACATACACATTCTTGTACTTCTATCTTTGTGAATAACCTTAAGCATCAGCGCTCCATGTCTAACCTTAACCCTTACCCTAGCCTCAACCTAATCCTAATTCTGACCTTAATCCTACACCCAAGTCCTCACCTTACAATAGACCTTTAAAGAAGCAAGGACTGGCCAAAATGTCCTCACGTTGCAAAAATGTCCTCGCGCTGATGGTTAAAAACTCAAATTGGTCCTCGGAAAGATAGAAGCACACCCACCCGTTCCCTTTCTTTCCTCCCCCAATCCCACCTGATTGCATGAATTGTGTGCTGTAAACCTGCAAACTTTTCTCTTCAGTGCTCCCTCCGTTTTCTAAAGCGTTACGCCTGTCTCACAAGTCTCCTCTCAGTTGTGAACTGAGGTGTCACCTCCTGCCCCTCCGGTCGCCAAGAGGAAGACGGTCATGTTCTGCCCGGGCGGAGGTGTCAGCTCACTGCCTATGAACATCTGCAGAATCTTAGAGTAATCAACCCAAATCAGATTCCTCTAACAACCGCTGGCAAGAATCCAGGGCTCAGGCGGGGGAGATGGTAGGGACAGGGAGAGTTTGAGGAATGGAGCGATGTCGTGGGGTTGGGGATGGGGTGGGAGGGGGTGTAGAGGCAGGAAGATGACCGTGGTTTAGCTCGTATAAAGAGCTACATGGTCATGCTGTTAGTTGGGGTAGCACGTTCGTCGTCTTTTACTAATGGCTCTGTATTTTGCCCAGCTGTTTTGCTCCCCCGAAACTGGGAGACTAACGAGGAAACATTTGGGAGAGAGAGAGAGAGAGAGAGAGAAGTGAGAAAATGTGACCCATTACATAGTAACAAATGCTAACCCGCGAGATACATATGATCATGAACCGTAGAATGAGACAGAGGTTCAGGGTCACGCTGAGTTTGTGAGTATTACTGTGTCTGTTGAATGGCTGAACGTGAGACTGAGCCATTTGTAATGCTAACCTTTGACCTGTGTGCAGGGCTGTTGTAACCGCGTTTCCTCTCCCCTTTATCTGTGTGTGGATGTGTTGGTGTATGTGTGTGAGTGCATGCATGTTTGCATGTGTGTGTGTGTGTGTGTGTGTATGCATGCTTGCATATGTGTGTGTGTGTGTGTGTGTGTGTGTGTGTGTGTGTGTGTGTGTGTGTGTGTGTGTGTGTGTGTGTGTGTGCCCTCTGGGAGATCATACACATTTCCTGGTGCAGAATCTCCCCCAGTCCCAGTGGAGTGTGTGACTGGGAAAATAATGATAATGCAGGAGCAATGAGGTCAACCAGACCCAAGTATGCTCTTATGCTCTCATGCTCTCTCTCTCTCTCTCTCTCTCTCTCTCTCTCTCTCTCTCTCTCTCTCTCTCTCTCTCTCTCTCTCTCTCTCTCTCTCTCTCTCTCTCTCTCTCTCTCTCTCTCTCTCTCTCTCTCTCTCTCTCTCTCTCTCTCTCTCTCTCTCTCTCTCTCTCTCTCTCTCTCTCTCTCTCTTTCAGACCCTGACCCAGATTGTAATAACTACCAAAGCAAAGCAGAACCTTGTCCTACACCCCCTCCCCTCCCACAATCCACACAGACAGAGGCCCCAGGAGGCATGTGGCCCCTGGGCCTGTGTGTGAACCTCAGCTGAGCACACTTGCGAACACATGTACACCACACCCACATCCTCATCCACATCCACAAACACATCCACAAACACGCACACAGTACACACACAGCCCGGCTCTACCCTCACTACACACACCCGTTGGTTTGTCATAGTGGAAGAGTCACACAGCCGAACTGCACTATCAGTGAGAAGCCATGATGAATTTACACATGTGCTTACACGCGTTGCTATAGAAGTTCTCCTCCTTCCTATGCCCTACTCCAGGAAACAATACGAAAAATAAGCAGGGCACTTACTGTGAGTGTTAATGTTTTACGTCTTTTTTGCCCTCGCATGACTTTATAACATGAGCATCTGTGCCTCCGTCTGTGTGTGTGTGTGTGTGTGTGTACATAGAGACACGTACCATTTACGTGTAGTGTGGACACATGGCATCTCGACTCTTACAACTGGGGCTGTTTATTATCTTTTGCGTTGCCTCCTAGACGTCTCCCTCAATATAGAATACAGCGAGACCTGAAAGGAAGGAAGGGAGACTAAAGGAGAACTAAGCCGAGGAAGGATGTGAAGGACAGGATGAGGTAAAGAAAGATACTGGAGGAAAGCCTGTAAAAGGGTATTTATATCCTTCTATTGAGGCGGCGAAAAGGACACACGAAGAGCCAGACAAATAGTCGTGTCAGACTCCATTTGCCAGAATGCAGAGAAACGAAGGCAGGTGGCGGAGCCGGACACTTCGCAACCACGAGCGAAGCAGGGGAACCGAAGGGGAAAACGTCAGGATAGTTTAAAAGTCCCTTAGTGATCTGCACCGAGGCCAGACATCGCGTTACAGATGTCAGCTGTAAAAGATCAGGGCGGGGGGTGTCTGACACAGTCCGCACAGGACAGGACAGGGCAAGTTGAGGTTGACATGGGGGAGCACGTTTGGGTGGATACTATTGGAGGTTGTAACCTCTGCGGACACACCGAGAGCCGGGTGGGCGGGGAGGGTCAAACTATCACCTTTCTACCCTTGAGCACCTCCCACAGCTGCCACCTCCCTCCCAAGCAATTACTGTCAAAGTGCACCACTATATATCCTGTCTGTCTGTCTGTCTTTCTGTCTATCTGTCTCTCTCTCTCTCTCTCTCTCTTTCAGACACACACACCCACACACACGTACAAAAACATGTATGAAAAGACATATTTTTGGGGGGGGGGGTTTCCCCCTTTTTCTCCCCAGTTGTACTTGGCCAGTTACCCCCAGTCTTCCAAGCCATCCCGGTCGCCGCTCCACCCCCTCTGCTGATCCGGGGAGGGCTGCAGACTACCACATGCCTCCTCCGAAACATGTGGGGTCATCAGCTGCTTATTTTCACCTGACAGTGAGGAGTTTCACCAGGGGGACATAGCGCGTGGGAGGATCACGCTATTCCCCCCAGTCCCACCCCAACAAACAGGCACCCCGACCCACCAGATGAGGCGCTAGTGCAGCAATCAGGACACATACCCACATCCAGCTTCCAACCCGCAGACACAGCCAATTGTCTCTGTAGGGACGCTCGACCAAGTCGGAGGTCACACGGGGATTCGAACCCACGGTCCCTGTATTTGTAGGCAACGGAATAGACCGCTACAACCCGGACACCATAAGAGACATCTTGACTTCATACACCATCAGGGAGCTGAAAGATGTGAGTTCAGGCCTTGAGTGGTCATAAAAGGAGCATTCCGCAGAAATCACAACTCCCCATCGCCAAACAGACTTGTTCCTTCTGAAACACACACACACACACACACACACACACACACACACACACACACACACACACACACACACACACACACACCACACACACACACACACACACACACACACTCTTCCTTATACACTAATTTGAGAGAGAAATCTTGTGTGGTCCCAGCAATGACTCAAACCCTTGTGTGGGACTTGTGGTGAACCAGATTAACAAAAGCTATGCTGTGTGGCATTATGTGTTGGCACAAGGCACTTAACCTACTTCTATGGAGGCATTAAGACTCAGTCATGTTTGATGCAAGCCACAAGCCAGGAAACTGACGAATGTTTGATTTGATGGACGGCTCAACGATATCTGGTGCTTCCATTTGTGCAATAACATAATGTAAACACCGGTTTTCATGGATGGAGACGCTGAGGTGTGGTAAGACTTAACCGGTGGGCAAAGGCCAATTGTAATGGTCTATATTATAAACTTAGCCCAGGGCTGGGTAATCAGCTTAGAAGTTCAGGGCTCGGCCTGAGAGGTAGATGGCGGGATGTGCGGTGAAACTGTAGTGCATTATGAAATAAACAGCTCAGGCCGGCCCCAAACAGAGTAATGGTATTGAGTTATCCTATAACTGGCTCAGCCAAATCCGCCTACTGCACTTTGCTTAATGTTTAACAGCTGGTGGCAGCTGGGGACTGAGACGGCCATGATGGATGTGATGTCATATCAAAATTCCCGCCCACCCTGACCTCCCGTGATTCCTCAGCTGCTCCAGGAGAGTGGTGAGTGTGGCGGATGAGCGATGACGAGTGCCTGTAATGTGCAGACTTTTCTGCCATGGTCAGGTGTAAATCATCCTTCTGGAAAAAAAAGCGACTTCCTTTCACAGGTGAAGATGCATTATTACCAAGCATGTGATGTCATCCCTCTGGTATAGTTAATCTTCTCGGTCTAGTGCGGTCTTTGCCCCCCCCCCTCCATCCCTCCGACCTTCGGCATGTCTTTTCAATGAACTCCACAGTGAAAAACATTACACTTGACACTCATATGCAGCAGAGTATGGTTTGTTTAATATCAGACCGCGCTGACCTGTTCTCTCCGCAGCAATGCGTCTGACCGCATGTTCCACCTTCATCTTTGACCTCATCTTTATTGAAGGTTCACAGCCTTGGGTAAGGTTGGAGGACTTGGACTGAGGGTGGGGGTTGAGGATGGAGGCAGAACATGTAGTGTGTGTCCTGTTTATATGTGTCAGTCGTGGGTGTTGGTTCAATTTTCTCCACCATCTCCCGGCAGCCATTGGGCGCAAGCGCCTCTGGTCCATTTATCAGATCCTCAAGCCTACTAAGTTCCCCCATTGTTGTCATGGTATTGTCATGGCAACCAATTAGATCCCAGTCACTGATACGGCTGTTCGGTCGACAGAGAAAAATGAGAGCTGAAGAGCAGAACAGAAAGAGAGAACGCAAGCAACGGAGTGCAAAGGTAAAAGAAAGGATGAAAGGAAGGGTGATGGTCGGTAATGGAGGCGGGGAGAGATTTGGATTGGTGAACAGAATGACAGGGAGTGTATCGTGGTGTGATTTGACTCTAAAAAAAATGTTAATAATTGATGAAAGCTCCAAGTACTGACTATTAGATGGTGTTTTCCGTGACCCGGGATTTTGCATGGATTACAGGGACTCGCTCCCTCATGTCTTTCCTCCTTCTCTCCTTGCAGGGATGCTCGAAAAGAGCTACGATGTACAGCAGGTGCATGGTTTATTAATGAAATCTCCCTATTTTGGGACTCAGTACTGTATGAGGCACTGACAACTCTGCCTGAGAAAGCAAAAAACACACAGATCACATGTTTCATTAAGTGTAGAATTTGGGTTATTCTCGATTTTTTTTTTCATTCTTATTCATTTCTCATCCCCTCTCTCCTCTCTCGTGGTCTTTTCCACAAGTCTATCTGCTGTAGAAGCAGATCCACACAATCGCAGCATAAATTCAAGTTTTCAGCATCACTTAAACACACATTGTCATTCCTTGCCCTCACACTCAAACCCTTTCTTAGTCACAAAATCTTCTACTCTGTCGACCATGCCTCTCTGTCTGCCTCTTTCTGTATAGCCCCCCCCCCCTCTCTCTCTCTCACACACACACACACACACGCATGAATATTTCAGTCTGTCTCTGACACAAGTGCACCACTCTACCCTCCCCCTTGACTGGGAGCTACAAGATTAATCCATTTGCTCAGCAGCAGAGAGGAGAGACCAGGGGGAGCAGCAGATAGGAGGAGGGGGTGTGGAAAAAGAGGGGGAATAGAGAGAGAGAGAGAGAGAGAGAGAGAGAGAGAGAGAGAGAGAGAGAGAGAGAGAGAGAGAGAGAGAGAGAGAGAGAGAGAGAGAGAGAGAGAGAGGAGAGAGAGAGAGA